>NW_024086809.1:0-39846 GCF_009730915.1 Dioscorea cayenensis subsp. rotundata
ATATCAACATTTGGTTTTCATTGCTCATACATAATATCTTCTCATCCATCTTTGATGATAAATTTAAATTATAGAAAAAAAATTTGTTCTAGGGATAATCTTTTGAAAATAATTTTTATAAAGTGGACCTGATACATAAGATTTTTTATCAAAATAAAAAAGAAATATAAATATACATGTAGATTACCATTATATTCTTACTTAAGCTTTTACACAAATTACTATGACAACTATTTTTTTATTAAAAAATTAATATAGTATAACAATGATAGAAACCTCCTATCATAGCAACTTAACCAATATTTCTTGGATTTCTAATCTCACCCTTAGACATCACAATATATTAATTTATATATTAATTTTGA
Source organism: Dioscorea cayenensis subsp. rotundata (assembly GCF_009730915.1). Taxonomy (NCBI): domain Eukaryota; kingdom Viridiplantae; phylum Streptophyta; class Magnoliopsida; order Dioscoreales; family Dioscoreaceae; genus Dioscorea; species Dioscorea cayenensis. The sequence goes on from NW_024086809.1 coordinate 366, forward strand.
CAGTTAAAGGTTTTATTTTGTTCTTCTTTCAACTGATACTGTATTCACAATGATAAGATTTTCACACTGTGCATATAAAAGAATTAGCTCCGTTTAAATTTTTAAAATAGATTAATGTTATCTAGATTGTCATCGTTGATTTAAATTTAAAATTAAATCAATTTTATTCTAGAGTTGATTAACATAATATTTAAATTAACATATTTTGTTATATCGTCAAGGCGAGAGGGGTTTAGTATACATTTATATTTCACGTCTTTTAATGTCTGTGGTTATCTCTAATATCTAAAAATAATTCATTGGTTAATTTGGGAGAAAATGTTATATAACAACTATTTATTTTTAATAAATTAAGTATTTCAAATTTCTGAAGTTGAAGAACACCCTTTCGATAATTATTGAACATAAAAATGATACATGTGTGATAATTATCGGAGAAAACACAAAACAAATGAAATGATGGAAAAAAATTTTCTCCTAATTATAAATTTTTCTTGCATTAAAACTTTGCCTCCATTTCGTTGTTTATGGATTGCATTAAAACTATGTTATGTTATATTTGATAACTATCTTGTCATATATTTTGTATGAAATTTTCTTGCATATGTTATTATAATTTAATTGTTGATACAACATTAAATAATGTGTTACATCTGTTGATATCAACAATGTGAAGTGAGATACTAATGGTGCACTGTTATAGTTTGTGCCACCTTTTTAATATTGGAAGATCATGATGTACATATATTAATCTTGGTTAGAAAACATCAATACTGGTTATAATTTGTTCAAGCTAAACAGTGATAATTCATTTAAACATGATAATTAAGTTGAATAAAATTAGTAACAATTTGAAAATTTTTTACTAAATTGATTAATGATATCAAAATTACAATTTGAAATATATATACTTTAACTATAATTATTCTATGAAAAAGTTTGCGTTAAAATGATTCAATAAACAAACATTTATTAAATTATATTAATTAGTTGAAATATTTAATTATATTAAATTAAAATAAATAAATAAATTCTAAATATTTATAATAATCATGTACATTATTTATTATTAAATATAAACTATTAACTTTTACAATATCATATTATTTATATAAAAGAGTATAACTGTAATTTTATTATATTTCTCTTTTTTATTTTTATTTTTATATTCCTAACTCTCATTCTCTTCCACCAAACATTTTTTTTATTACCATCCTCTTTGCCCCTATTCTCGTTCACATTCGTCCTTTCACTTCTCATCCCCATTCAGCAATCTAAATTGGTCAAAATCGAGTTGGCCAACATCAACTAACTAACTTATAAAAATAATAAATCATTTTATAAAATTTGAATATTTTTACAAATTTGTTAATCAAACTTGACTAATAATATAGTTAATGAAAATAAATTAGTATCTTATTATTTTTTTTAAAATATCATGTATAAATTTGTTGACTGTAAATAAAAAATATTAACATATTATTCGAATTTTTGTTAAGAATTTTTATTACTATTATTTTAAAAATAAAAATTATTGATTATATTAATATAAATTATTAAATATGATATATATCGGTGAAATAACCTTAGGCAAGAGCACCCTAATGCTCAGCGATCTTGACTTGCACCCCCATTTTTCAACATTTTTCATAGTAGTGCCATGGGAGGACATCCTGGGATCAATGCCACTTACAGAAGGGTTGTTGTTGTGTTTTAGTGGAAGAGTTTGTGGAAATATGTCAGGAAGTTTGTAAGAACTTGTGTTCTTTGTCAAAAGGTACAAAGCCTGAGTTAGTTAGTGATCGAGATCCAATCTTTATGAGCAAGTTCTGGGATGAATTATTTAAAGTGCAATGCGTGAAACTAAAACACTCTACTGCTTACCATCCACAGAATGATGGACAATCAGAGGTGGTAAATATGTGTTTAGAGAGTTATTTGCGTCGCATGGCAAGTAATTTACCAAAAAGCTAGAATTCATGGATTGCATTAGCAGGATACTGGTATAATACTGCATATTATTCAGTAATTAATATGACTCATTTCCAAGCTTTGTATAGGATAGAAACTCCTATCCAATTCCTTATATAGCCAAAGATTCATCAGTGGAGCCTGTGGATTTGTTGCTAAGGGATACATAGTCAATTATGCAGTTACTCAAGCATTCATTAACTAAAGCACAACACATAATGAAGATTCAAGCTAACATGCACAAAACAATTAGGATTTTCCAAATTGGAGATACGTTGTACTTAAAGTTGCAGCCTTACATTCATAATACAGTGGTAGCAAGGGAATTTCCTAAGCTATCAACTAAATTTAATGGTCCATATAAAATTTTGGACAAAATTGGTAAATCAGCTAACAAATTTGGATCTCCCAGATTCTTCTGCAATTATCCAGTATTTCACGTGTCTTTATTGAAAGCTGCAACTCCTCCAAATCAGGAAGCTGCAATTCTTCCACCTTCGGCAATGCCTTGTAAAGTCATAAATATTTTTTTCAAGCAATTTTTGTACTCGAATCCTTCGACCTGAAATCACTATGGATCTCAGATGAATCTTTACATGCTTTGACTTTACGCCTAACGTCATTCAGTGAGCGAGTGACAAATGCAGGTATGTTTGGGTATGTCACGGTTCATGCCGTGAGACATGAGTGAAGTGAAGGGATTGCCCTCTCTATAGAGAGTGAATATCACCGGCCACTGATTAGTAAAGCGAGTAGTCGATTGGCACACGGCCCGAGGCCAAGGAAAATGATAAAAGTTATCATTTATTTGACCTAGTCAGTTGACTAAGATATCAAGAAATTATTTAAGTAAATGAATAATTTACTATTAGTTAATAAGAAATTATTCATTTTCTATTAAGCTATTAGATATATCTTATTTGTTATTTTTAAATTATTCAAGTAAATGAATGGCCAAGTCTTTGCATAATGGACGAAGTAGAATATGTTCTCAATCATCATGAAATTTTTATAAATAAGATTTTTCATTAGATAAACCATGATATATTTGAGGAATATATCTAATATGCCAATTAAAAATGACCATACATAAAAATTAATTGATTCGGTTATTTCTAAAAGTTTTTGAAGCAAAAGAAATTTATAACATAATTAATGAAGATAAATAACTGTCTTTCTGTTAAAAAAAAAGTGTGCAAATATATATATATATATGTTCATAAATATTAGTTGTGTTGTTGGTTCGACTAGGTACTTGGCATTAAAAGATATTTGATATAGTTAATGTAAAATCCAATTTTTATGCATTCTATAATATGGATTTTTTTTAAATATATGAGATTTAAATAATAGTTGTGGGGTTCATTGTTTGAATTTGTTTTAAAAAAGATTATCTTAATTACATGTAAGTAATAAGAGAGAAAAATTAAGATTACAAGTACATAGATATTAGTGAATGATCTCTATTATTAATTTCTAAAATAATAAAAATAGTAGCTATTTATACTAATTTAAATGATAAAATCGTATACGGAATAATGGGTTTGAATAACCATTAAATGAAATTAAAAATAAAGCCTAAATTCAATCTATAATCCATATTATGTTTCACATCCATGGTATGAAAAACAATTAATAAATTTTTAAATTAAAAAGTGCAATATAACTTTACATAGCTAAATTGATTATATCTAACTAATTATACATATTATTTTACTATATATTTTTTGAACAAATAATCCAATTATTTATGCAAATTATAATGTAATCGAATGAATTATTCATTATAAAACAGTCATTAAATTGGTTTAAAAACTTATATTGAAGTTCTTATTTCCATAATTTTACTATAGTGAAATTTTAAATATTTATACTGTACACACTATATTTTCATTTTATATTTTCATTAAAAATATAAAAATAATTAAGATAAAACACTGAAATTTTTGTACAAATATGATCTTGTCTGGTACTATAAGCAAGGTTGTGCCCAACCATGATCTCTCCACTTGGGCTTATGTCTATGGACTGGCTTGATTAAATTAAAAAAACATGACCCTTTAAAATAGAAAAAAAAAATCCAAGAAAAATTTAGAAAAATGAAGAAGTAAATACAAGATTTATTGTAACAAACAAATTAGTAAGAGCTAATATGAAAAGTTATATATAAAAAAAATAACAGAGAATAATCAAATTAAAAAAAAGGGAAAATTACTGTTCACCCTTCGTAATTTTCAAAACTTCCCAAAAACCCCTTCCTACTTTTACACACCCCGGACAGTCCTTCCGTTAGTGTTTAACTTCCCTTTTACCCCCTACCGTTCACTTCAAATGGGTCTATGTTGTGAAATCCCATTTTTGGCCTTGAAAATGGTGGGAAAAGAAAGCGCCAAATCATATCATGTTCAACCTTTTCAAGGGCTTTTACGCATTTGGTTTTCGATAGACAATGCCTAGAAGTTGAATTACATCTTGTTGTTCTCTCATTTCTCCTCATTTGATTTGTCTCGACTTGCGTCACGTGGGTTTTAATACTGGTGAGAATCTCTTCGTTGCTATCAGTTTGACCATTCCTGCAGTGTTTATTATGACGACTCATTTGTGGTGAGTGCGGGTGAAGTTTATCATACCCGAAATATATAAATCGGTTTCTCCAACGAGAAAATGAAGTTGATTTCCATCCGATTGGTCAAGTGCACTCTATTTTTCAAATGAGTCGTAGTTTCGATTTTATTGTCGAGACGAGCATGTGCCATTGTCGTCTCCGCTTTGAAAAACGAGTTCATTTTGTTGTAAAGTTCTTCCTCGCTTTATGGTTATCTATTTGTATATTTTTAAATACTGTTTAACTATTTGCTATTATCTGTTTAAATATATTACCAATATGTTTAATAATTGTCATCTCCGTTTAACTTTATCTTTACATGTATAACTATTCATATTAACGTGCAAATTCTCAAAAGTCTCACGTAAAACGGTGATCTTTTTCGTTTGATCTGAATTGTTGGCAGTGGCACGTGGCGGTGGCAGAGTTATGGTATCCCGTGCAGAAGAATTAATGACGGCATTAATTCTATGCACGGTAACATAAATATCCGAACACCCGTTCGTTGTCATCAGTCAATGTCGGTCCACTGTGCGTTTAACTTTTTTCTCGGATATGAAGAGTCAGCCTGCTTGTGGACTTCACACCATAAATAACAAGGAAGAACCCTTCCCATGGACAACCACTCCTCGTCGTCCTCATCATCATCCTCCTCCTCCTCCTCCTCGTCATCTGCTTCCTGTGTATGATATTCGCTGGAGTCAGACGAAAGTTCGAAGATCAACTCTATCTGAAAGGATGTCTCGTGATCCTCCTTATCTTGAGAATCAATCAGCCGTAATCACGCAACAAGTTAAACTATCTTTTCCTGCCCAAGTCGAAATACTCGCATAATTGCCTGAATGCAGAGGATTCTCTAGCGGTGGATGATGGGCAAGCAATTAAGCGGGCATTTCGACTTGGGTAAGAAAAGAAAGTTTTCACTTATTGCGTGATTGCGGAGGATTCTCTAGAGGAGGGAGATCAGGAAACATCCTTTAAGACGGAGTTGATATTTATCACTTGAGACTTTTTGTTACCGTTTAAGAACCTTACGTCAGTGTACAACTATTACGTTTTGTGTTTAACTATCAGGATCTTCGCTTATGTCAGACCATGACACATTGATTAATAGACGTTTTCATGAATGTGTTTGTTTAACTTTTTTTTAATGTTGTACGTTGTGCAGGTTCAAGTTGATGCGCATGTTATGCAACCGCCGTGAGCATTCGAATGTACTGCACACTTGTTTCGTTCTCACGAGTCGAGTCGTGAGTGTCCAAAGTCCGAGAAGACGTTGTAAATGTTGTAAATGTTGTAAATGTTTTATAAATAAAACGAAACAAGTTATTTCAATGTGAACTTACGAAATTTTAAAGCGAGACCTAGTAAAAACAATTTGGGAAACAAAAGAAACGTCATTGTAAACAATAGAAAAAAGTTAAACAATACTCAATTTACTCTTTTAAACAATGACAACGATGTTTAAGAAAATACGTAAAGATGTTTAAACAGTGACCCAGGAGGTACCCATCTTCAACGTGATGTCAGTGAAAGCATTCAATTTAAACAATAACATATATTTTTAAACATGCTTAAATCACTATATTTTAAAAGCGGTTTTGCGTATTATTTACATGATATATACTTTATTTTAAGACGAGTAACTCGTTATTTTAAACACTATATGTATCTGCTTTAAGCAGTATACTCATGTCCGATGACGACAATACGGCATTGACATCTCCGACTACGATTGTTGCTTTGCGTATGTGGATAAAGTGGGTCGAGACAAATCCGGCAGCTTGCGATCGTGGAAAGAGACTCGGTGATCGTTTTAAACGCACGTTCTTTTTCTTTCAGTAGCGTGTATTGTGGGATTCAAGAGGGCTTGCGGGGCATGTCAAGTTTCTCGATGGTACCCACCTCCTCGGAAAATATCGGGGTACACTCATCGTGCCACGAGGAAAGATGGAAACAATGGTTTTCCACGTCGTCTTGGTATAGTCGACAACGAGACCCGATGCCAATGGACTTGGTTCATATCTAAGTTAGGCGATGTTTTTATCACGAGGGAAGGAGATTATCATGAGATAATTACCTTCGTCGCCGGACGAGTCCAAGGGCCTTGTGAACGCAATTGCGAGAGTCTTCCCTTCTTCGCCACATGCATCACGTCTTCGACATTTGAGGCCAATTTTATGAAAGCCTATGTCGGACTTGGGAAGACATTGAGGGAGGAGTCGTCGGGTATCATATGCTTCCGCATTGCGTGGGCATCCACGGCTAAAGATTTCGATGATACCGTGAATGAATGCCGAGACCACATCACCCGAAGCTCATCACCGGTTGATTAATAAATTGATATGGCACATTGGTCGAATTATCTGCTCGGGAGGTGATTGCTGGGGTGAGATGTATTCAAACGTTGCGGAGTCGTTCAATGCTTGGATCAAGGAAGCTCGTCATTTCATCGGTGACTGAAAATGGTCGACTCCATAAGGTCTGCGAATGTTGATTTACACTTAACATTTAGTGTTACCCTTTAAACATTCTCAATCTTTTGTTTAATTACACTTGTCGACTTTAAATATTAATCCTTTCGTTTAAATATTTACAATAATGTTTAAACATGTTTACGAATTATTTAACCATCACTATCTTTGTTTAACCTTATTTGCCAGGTTCAAGTTGATGCGCATGTTATGTAATCGGCGTGAGCAAGCGAATAAATGGGAGACCTACTTATGCCCAGACATACATTCGAAGGTAGAGATCATTGTTGAGGATAGCCGAAATCTTCGTGTTGGTCGTTGTGTCGATGATCGCTACGAGTGATCGTCCGCAGTCAAACGAATCCTCGTAGATCTCACCATCATAACTTGTTCATGTCGAAGGTAGCAAGTTTATGGTATCCCTTGCAAACACGCTATGCTGCAGCAATAATGCGCATGCACACCAACGCTCCATCGATTTATTAGCGGCTACTTCACCGTCGACAATTACAAAACCGGCATATAAGGAAGCTATATTCCCCATACCCGATGATGACGAGAGCCTTTAGACGGAAATCGTGAGCTTCGCTTTGCGATCGCCTATGACGAGAAGGCAGCTGGGCGGCCTAGACGAAAAAGAGGATCGAGTCGCAAGCGCTTTGATGTCCGCGAAGTTATATCAGTACCGGCGCCATGGATCCGGCCACAATCGTAGATCTTAGAATGAACCGTCGACGACTAGGCATTGTAAATAAGCCGACGATGACAAGGAAACATTGTGTATTGATGATCAACTTTCCATAAATAAACTCTTACTCTTTACAATGAATGCATTTATTTAAACAGAGACAGATGTTATTTTTAAACGGATACAACTGTAATTTGAAATATTTCAAATCGATGTTTAAACGATATATGGTATATTTAAACAATGAAACGAAATGTACACAATTACAACGTAAATTAAACAATGAAATGAAACTCGAATGGAATTTAACTCTGCTTTTTACAATTGAAAAACAATCAAAAATTTACATTGAGATATACAAGTCATGTTCTTCCGAAAACCAAAACAATGAATTGAATGTCCGAGGTTTACATTCGAAAACAAAATTGACATTGAGATATACAAGACATGTTCTTCAAAACAAAATTTAACCCGCTGGGACGACCTCCCTTTCTCATGGACGCCCTACGCCCCTCCTTAAGTATGCGGGTAACATACCTTATCTCGAGGTAAGGAACGCCCTGTCGTGCATGAGCCGTAACTTCTCACCCCAAAGTAATTGCTCGACAAACCGCATGACGGACGCAGCAATCGAAGCTTCCTTGTTTTTGGCGCAGCGGTTTCCATGTCGTGCACGAGTGGGTACTTTTGTCGTCGCCGACTCGTCGAACTCCATATCGACTACAATTGTCGAATAGATTCCATTGTCGAGATATGGAAGTTGAGATTAGAATATCGATTAAATACCAAACACTATTAATCAGACATAATTAAAGAACTTACCATGTCCAACGCGTCTTTATCGTACCCCGGACATGAAGAATAATGCCTCGTATTCTTGTTTATCATTGTCAATGACGACTGACATGGAAGTGGTCATTCATGATTATCGGGAGGATGACAATTTGAACTCGTGCGAGTTCGCTACAAGCATCCCCGACCATAGCCATAATTGTTTTATGCGCGGCCGTCCCTGCTGACATAAGACAAGAAGCGGTCTCGGGTGATGGAGTCGCTTCTTGTAAGGATATGGCTCTTCGCTCGCGACTTTTATATTATGCATACTGAAAGCGTCCCATCACATCATCTCGTGACCATCTCCTTCCCCTCAAGCAGCGTGTATAATTTGTCCCGTGTGGTGCTGACAGCGTCATTCTTCCACACGACAGTGCTGAGGTTAAACGATAACAGATATAATAAGACCATATTGTAAATATTTAAATGATATTATCAATTGTTAAATGATATTATATATAATTAAACGTTAAGTAGACAAATTAAATGATAACATAAAGACATTAAACACTATTACAAAATCGTTAAACACTATAATAAAAACTTTAAACACTATCATAAAAACTTTAGACTTACCCGTCCATAGAGCAGTTGAGGAAGATCCTCATCAACTCCCTCGCCTCAGATTTGTTAAGATAGAGACAGACAAACCCATGGAATAAAAACTTTTCGAGCCGTCCCCGGTCCCATTGTTGATTAGTCTCGATCATCTCTGCTCGTCTGCTCTGTCGGGTCTTCTATGGGAGCACTCGTCGTTGCACCTTCACGCTAGCTCGAAAGACCGCAAAGATCTTCCTTCGATGCGGGGACGATCGGCGACAACATCAACTCGCGGCACATCCTTACATGGTTGTTCTTGTTGTGGGATTGTGTCCGGCTTCGACTGCGGGACGAGGCGACAACATCAACCGCACACATCCTTACATGGTTCTGGTTGTGGTGGGATTGTGCCTCGCCGATCGGTGATCGTCGACCACCCGGCCACCGCGACATGATTCAACGATCTTCTCAACCGCGGCTTACGACACGATCATTGGGAGACACACCCTTAGCTTGTTCTTGATCCGTAAGGATTGTGTCCATCTTTGATCGTCCATATCTCTGAGCGGTTACACCGGGTCCATCGATTCATTAAGAAGAGAGTTAACGACCTTCTCAACCGCGGCAATGGCCACATCATCTATGATGTCCTCCACCGTCATGCGGCCATGTCATCAATCGACGACTGTACTCAAGATACGATCACCGATGATGTTGTTATTGTTTCATCGTCACCGACGGTGGAGACAGAGGCGTGATTGTTCTCCTCTTTTTCGCAAGTCTCTTCGAATGTGGCCGCCTTGAAACGACCTTCCCGATGATGTCGCCGCTCGCCATCCCGACGCCTCGCTCGTCCGTGTGTTTCAGCTTTGGAGGGATGGCGCAGATCGGTTGTGAACGCCCTTTCAGACCGCCTCAACACGAGCGACAGTCGAGGAAACTCGATCATCAATATCTAGCACGCCCGCATAAGAGTTGCGGTGACATCTTCGCCTAATGTCGCCGGTGACTCTGCCACAATCGAGGGACTGTCGCTGTCGTGGTAGGGGGTTGTTGTAATCTCAGGGGTGGGGAGGGCTTCTCGGTGTCGAGGAATGCGCGCGCTGCGTGGGGTCGGAAGTAGGAGAACCGGCTCGAGCGCACACGATGAGGTCGCTCTCTCATCCCGGCCGACGAGCAAGTGGTTCCGGAGCAATAGCATCCATCCGTCGGTTGTCCCCAATAAATATTTCTTCTTTAGCATTCACCGGAACCAACTCAGGAAACTAACATATGTAAACCAAACAATTTCAGCGAAATCATTCATTTTAAACTATAAAAACTATATTTAAACAGAGTGTTTATATATTTAAACGTTATAGAATATATTTAAACGGAGAACAAAAATATTTAAAACCAAGTATGAATAAGTTTTTAAACGGTAAATACTAAAGTTAAACACTAAATAATATGTTTAAACATTAAATACTTATGTTAAACATTGTCTCATGATTTATTACCTCTTTTCCATCGAGCTACGACAAGTCGTTTCTCACCGCCGCTTGCCTCAGTAATCTTCACCGTAGCAGCGACATCCTTAGGGATCTCGCGGAACGGACTTTCTTCCCTCGCTCCGGCCACCTAGAAACCGCACGTTAAGCGCGACCGAGCAACCCTTAATGTAACTTTCGTGTTGAGTCCTCTTCCCGCAGCATCTATCTTGCACTCAAGTCAGCTGCAGGAATATCCTCCATAAGCCACTTGGCGTCGCCGCGCCTCATGCATATCGCCCCCATGGTCGGTAGATCATCGACATAATTAATTCGATCCATTCGGAACCCGAGCATGATGTATTTGGGAAGAGGATCTGCACTCCATGAAGTACACCATCGGAGTTTGACAAAATTATCTTCTTCTCCCTCATCGAACAAGTTGCACCGAATGCTCTTGATGGAGTCTCCCGTGTCTCTACGTAGGTTTTTGATAGATACCTCCCTTCGAACCCAGATCGGGTTTTCTTCTTCCGAAAGACGATCGTCGTCGCTATCGCAACGTAGACCAAGAACGAGGGCCACATCTTGAGGTCCGAAACTCGAAAGAAAGCTTTCCCGATCCCGAATTTATTGGTAGCGACCATCGCACTTTGCAAAAAGAGAATCAAGAAGGGCCCTCTCTTAGTATATAGCTTCCATCAAACTGACACGCAAACGGTGTCCTTCGAATAATCTCGGGTGTCGAGTGGGTCATGTTATCTTCAATGACTAAGGTCTCCACTCAAAGGGTGTCAAATAGCATCGCCCATTAACTAGGTTGACCGTCATAATCACAAGCTTCATGACAATAACAACACGACAACTACGCAAAGATGACAAAAAGTTTAAGCTGAAATATAAGGTTTTTAAATGGTAACCTCTCGGTTATTAAACGAGAGATATCAAATGTTAAACAGAGACCCGCTTTATGAAACAGTAGACCCGAATACTTAAACAGAGACAACAAATTTTAAAACCATGAACATCTCATTTCTTAAACGTAGCCTCATTTAGAACCGCAACCATATCAAACGATAGGGAAATGTACATTATAAATATTACACAAATCATAACAATCGAAAAACTATTTCGATAGTGTATACATACGAAAATGCAAAACAAAACAAAACCCCAGCCGAGAAATCTCCCTGAACTAACAAAACCCCAAATGAGAAATCCCTCAGACTTTCAATATCTTCCAACAAAAAGCAGAGCACAAAACAAAACCGAAAAATCTTTCTTTGTAACGGTAACGCTTAACATAAAAAGCCATACTCAATACCTTAGATCGCAAACCCGATGAAATGCCAACTAGTTACGCTGAGGGACTTCTCCTTCGAGATACCCGGTGGAAAGGGCAAAGTCAGCATTACGGAGGCTCACGGTAGAGACAACTTCGAGACAACTTCGAAATGGAAAAAGTCAAGACGCGAGTCGAGAAAAAGCAAGTACGGCTCCACTAAATTGTCTCTCGTTTACCCCTACGAAACCCACCCCACTTCCTCAAACCGGCCGAGATGGTGCTGCACGACTCCCCATGCAAGGGCATTTTCGTCCATAAAATTTGAAACTCACTCGCTCACATCCGCTAGCCTTTTGGGGTTTGAAAAACATAGAGTTTTAAAAAGGAGGGGGTTTTTAGGGATTGCAAAACCACTCGGTGTTTTTGGCAATTTTTACAAACTTAGAGGGTTTTGTGCAATTTCCACTAATTTTTACCTATTTTTTTATATTGTGTTTGTAAAGAGCATGTGATTATGTAAAATTTTTTTAGAGATGTTTGTAAAAACCTTAAAAATATGAATTTTCTCAAAAATTCACGATTTTTAATAATTTTTAAAAATAATTAAAGCTTATATAAAAAATTACATTGGTTATCCATAATTTAAATAATTGAAAGTCTATAAAAATATAATAAAAATTTGATGGGTATATTAACAAACCCATAATGGTCATTTGTTGAATGACATGAGTAATGTCTATAAAAATAAGAAGATTTAGAGGGTATATAAACAAATCTATTTTTGTAATTTACCCATATTCCATCCATTGATTTAACACCATTAAGAGTCAACTTAACCATAGGGGCATATAAGTAAATATAATTGATTTGTAGGGGTATACAAATAAATATCATTTTTATGAGGATATTTAAGCAAATTCATTATTTTACAGGGTATGCAAGTAAAAAACCCTTTTAAGTTTTATAAAATCCCTTTAAGTATTATAAATTTAGGAAATTATATATGTATACGTATACACCTTGCCGGCATACCCTCAATAGCTTTTTTTTTTAATAATTTGAAAAAACCACCACACACCCACCCACTTTATTTACTTTATTTACGTCTCAACTATGCATTTATATTAAGAAAGAGGGGATGAAAGAAGTAGAAGAAGACCTTGAGTAAGAATTCTGCTTAGATGAAGTCTCTTATCTTTCAAGAATCACTTGTAGGAGGCCTCCGCTTTCAATTCTAAACACATATATGATATATCATTAGGGTCACTATCTAAATCAAAGTATTGTCATTGATTATTATTTATCTATAAATATTGCATGGTTGGATGTAGTTTACCCAAAATGCACTATAGTATTAGTATGTGACCGTAAACCTTTGATTGTATATAATATCTTCTCTTGGTGGAGCTCAAAGAAACACACATCCTTTTATCATAGTAATGTGCAGTTGTTGTAGTAGTGCAAATACTTACACCTTCTTGATTAACAGAAACAGTAGCACTAATGTATTTTTCATTGTTTTTGTTATATAAAAAAAATCGATATTTGATTCTCACTCATTATGGAGTGCATTGAATATCTTTAAAATTAACAGAGATAAAGCTATATATGGACCACAGTTAATTGAAATATAAATATTACTATAAATCCATCTAATTAATAATAATATTTAAATTTATATTTATGTTATATTGTTTAATCCATGTAAAAAAGGTTTGCTAGTTATGTGTATTTTTTTGCATTTTTAATATTTTGGTTATCTCTAATATCTGAAAATAATTTATTGTCTTATAAAAATATAAAAATAATTCATCATCTGGTTGCCAAGAATTCTTTTATAAAGAAACCATTTCATTAAAAATAATAAAATTATATATATATATATATATATATATATATATATATATATATATATATATTAGAGAGTAGTACGCCTTTTACATGAAATATTACCAAAATAAATAAAACAATATATATCTGAGACTTCAAAGGAAAAACATAAGCGAAATTAAAATGCATGACAAAAATTTTTAGTTTTTAATTTTTTTCATTTATTTATTTTTCTGGTGTATACCCACCCACAAAACGCAATATATATATATATAACCTTTTTTTTTTAAAAAAAAGTATATTTTATCTCATCCTTTTTATTCTAATTGCACAAGTTCTTTATGATAAAATTCTATTCTCACCATCTTCAACATTCACACATATAGTCATGATTTTATCATATCCACTCTTTTTATATTATGGTAATTTTTATATTAATTAATTATTTATATAACTGTATTAAAATGTAGAACATGTGGCTTGCTTGATATTAGAAATAATAATTTATTAATTTATTACATGAGTTTGACTATGGTTTTTTTTTATATAGTAAATACTTAATTTCTAACAAAACATCAAAAATAATAATGTAAAATAAGCACAATGGTTTTGTGTTTTTCATATATATATATATATATATATATATATATATATATATATATATATATATATATATATATACTATAAGTTATCTTCATCAAATATGATAGATTATAAATATTATTTTATTATAATATCTCTACTATTCTACAATATTAAGCACCATCTCTTTGGTATATTTTCCAATATTGAATATAAATAAACCTCAAAACAAATTATATTAAGGAGATTTCAATAAATTATTGAACTACTATTGTATGAATATTTTGCTGATGCAAACCACTTGCTCCAATTCTTTTGTTGGTAGCACGAGAGATATTTAAAACATATTTCTACTATGAAGTTGATAAGCTCCGTTTGACCATTAATATGAGAATAATAAAAAACTATGAAATTATATCTTTTTCCTTTAAAAACAGCTCTCCGATTGAATGGCATGCATCCAACTCTATATCTCTTACAATATTTCTTCTTGTGTTTTTTGATAATTACTCCAATTATTTTAACATGATATAAACAAAGTTACATTATTATTATTATTAACACTGTAAATTAATTGATGATACCATTTTTGAGATGTCCTTTTCATAACCTTAATTTCATACACCAATATTTATTTGGTTATCTCTAATGTCTCAAATGTATTATCTTATTTTTAAAAAAGTATTGAGTTTTATATAATAAACCATTTCATTAAAATAAGGTAGGTTTTTTCAAATTTATAAATAGTTACAATTATGCCCAACTTTGTTTTAAAATGACATTTGTGTGAGAATTCAAGGAGAAAAGTGCAAGCTAAATTAAAAGCATGATAAAATTTTAGATTTTATTTATTTATTTATTTATTTATGATACAGTATAAGCATGCATATTATAAACATAAAAGTTATGAGAATTTCCGTAAATTTTTCTTCAAAATACATGGTAGAAAAAAGTGAAGAGAAAATTATGCCTCATTATATTATACTCATGCCTAAACAAATCAAGTAAAAATAAAATATAGGATTTTTTTCTTATAACAAAAATATTGGAGCAATAAATCTATTGTAAAATACTGTTATTTATACAAATAGAACTATTAGTTTTCATTAATAATTTGGATTTTAATATTTATCTAGTGATGCTTTATTGTTGGATACTGTTATTTACATTTGCCAAAATTAAACAGTGTTACTATCAATTGCAAATCAGATGGATCCTTTTTAATTTTTTAAAAAACCTTTTTTAACTATTATAAAACAAAGAGAACTATATATATATATATATATATATATACCTGGCTAGGGTAGCATACCCCAACAGAGCACTATATTTATCTAGTGATGCTTTATTGTTGAACATAATTTTATCTTGTATTTTCATTTTTATTTTTTTGATAAATACCAGACAAACAGACCTTTAAATAGAAAGAAAAATAAAGTACTAACTACTCTATTACAGGGTATTATACAATTTTTTTTTTATAAAATTCTAATCTCACATAATTGTATATAATGATCAAATTAAGGAGAAAGTTTACAATTTAACTATGATGCTTAATGTAATTCTATAACTGGAGAAAATTTTTATTATTTAAATATTAAAACTACTTATTTCTACAAAATAAGATTTTTTTTTTTTCTTCTTCAAAAACAACACATTGTTAGGTTTGAAAAAATTATCCTTTAGTGATGGTGAATCCGAATAAAGAGAGTTTACTACACATTTATATTTTATATTTCAATATTTTAGTTATCTCTCATATCTATTATTCTCTTTAATAAAAGAAAAAGGTCAAATATTTTATTATAATAAATTAATCATTTAAAATTTACATAACAATAGAATTTTTTTTTTCTTTTCCAAAAAAGTAATGCGCATTTATAAATAAATAAATAAATAATTACAAGATAACTAAAATGATATAGGAGAAAATACAAAACAAATGAAGTGTATGACGAGTCTTTGAAGGCATGGGCTTCGTCAGTATGAAATTTGTATGAATAAAATGTACATTAAGCAAAGTGGAATGGCTGAACTAATAAAACCAATAAATAAATATATTTTCTTTATAATAATTTGATGAATGATACAAGCTCTTTTGAACCAAACTAAATTGATAATATAGCGTTAATAAAAATAATCAGTATCTTATATTTTTATAAATAATCATGCATAATGGATTTGTTGACTCTGTTTTGATTAAGTGTAAATCAAAATATTAAGATAAATTTCAGTAAAGCACTTTCATAACTAATAATCTCGTTTTAAAAATAAAATATATATATTTGATTATAATCAATTCTCACAATTTCAAATCTGATTTGGAAATATTGATGGGAAAAAGTGTATGGCCTCTTTGAAGTTGAGTACAATAGTTGACATAATTTAAACTGTATTTTTCTTCGAATATATTTAAGATTCATGTTGAGCTCCGTGCTAAACAAAGCTATAATTTAAAATATATAAATTTTTACTTAAGTAATTAAACCATCTTTTGTCCAAATAAAATGTACACAGTATATCAAATGTAATTATTAAATTATCTAAAACTTATAAACCAGACTCTACCTGAAAGATTTTTATTATTCAATTTATAATATGAGAAGGACATTTAATTACCTACCTCAATATTCAATTAATTAAGTTATTTTGTTATCAGATTTTTAAATATTTATTTTATTACTGTTATTTAATTCAAATTTTATATCAACAAAAATTAAAGGCTAATGTACATTTTATTATACTGCATAGCTTCTACTTTTGCAATAATTTATATACATAATTTAGGAGTTCATATTTTGGAGCACCATGTCTACAACTTTTGTAATAATTTATACATAATTTAGAGGTGTTTTATTAAGAGAATATATATATATTTTTAACAATATATAAAATTGAATAATATTATGGGGATAATATTATACTTCGATTTAAACTCCATTCACTTTTATCAATTTTTATTGTTTTGCATGGGTTCAAGGAATTCATTGAAGATATTTTAATTTGTTTAATTGAACTTATAAGCTTCAGATTACATTAATTGATTGCCATTGATAAATTTTTTAAGTTTTATTCATATATATTAATTAAAAATTTTTAATTATCTATAATAGCTCAAAACAATATTGACGAAGTTTATGTATAAATTGTTTTTTAAAATATCTTCCATAGATCATAATTAATATTTATTAAAAAGAGACCTTTTGAGTTATTATTTATAGGAAGAAAGCACACTAACTTAAATAATTAAAGTGTGAAAAATACATATTTATTGTGATGAAATTTAGGACTTTCGCATTATATATATATATATAGTTTTAAAATTAAGAGGTTTATGAAATATAAATTGTTATTGAGATTACAAGCATTATTTATTAAACTATTTAAATAATGCAAAGAGGTTTTGCTATAAATATTTATATTTTTGCATATAACAACAATTTATTATCTTTATATCTGAAATAATTCATGTTTTATTTTTTTAAATGAGCTTTATAAAGTAAATCATTTCATTAAAATTAGTTAATTATTTCAAACTTAAACAATCTTAAAAATTTTCTTCATTTGTCAAGAGGAAATGCTCTTTCTTATGAAATAAGTGTAAGATGACCAAAGTGATACATATGTGATAATACAAAACAAATAAATTCGATTATATAGAACATAATGTAGTTGGATAACATGAGCTAGTAAACCAATAAAAAAAATAAACCATATTTATATAGATTAATTAATTTTATTATTTTTTACCATTTTTTCTAGCCAAACTATATTGAGATAATATAGTTAATGAAAATAAATCAATATCTTCCATTTAATTAAAATTTATAAGTACAAATTTGTTACTAAATAATAGTTTTAAAGTTTATTCTATTTTTGCAATTAAAAACACTATTCAATATAGTTCATGCAAAATAACATAAAATCAAGTTTTATACATTTTTTAAATTTAGTGTATTTTAAAAATAGGGAATGGTAATCCAATGTGTTATATTTGTTTTATTGGGATAATAATTGTGGGTTTTTTTTGTTTGAATTAGTTTAAATGTGAAGACTTTTATATGTTGATTGAATGATGATTTGATTAAATGTAAGTAAAAAAAACTAAGATTAAAACTCTATAAACTTTAGTTAATGATGTATTTTTATTAATATTAATAATTTTTAAAAATTAATTATTAATTATATTAATTTAAATGATTAAATATTTGGAAAATAGTTATTAAACAGAAAGAATATTAAACTTATTCTTTTAAAATTTTTACCCAAATTGAGTTTAATATTTTGTACATATGTATTTTCATTGGAAAAAACAAAAAATAATTATCATAATATATCTAACATTTTGGTAAGAAAAGTAAAAAAAAAAAATCCAAGCCAATCAAATTATTTATCTAATTTAGTGTAAGACTAATAATATTTAAACAAGTTCATATTTTTTAAATACTTAATAGTTATAACTTAAAATTTTGCTCATCTCTAATACCTCAAATAATTTACTTTTTCGATTTAGTAATAGTTTCTCTAAGTTTTAACCTTCCTTCAAAACAAGTTAAAATTTTCCAAAGTTTAAAATTTTGAAAAGCTTAATTAGAATTATTTCTTTCTTTTCTCATGGATTCCTCTTTAAATAAAAGAACTAATAAAAATAATAAAAATGACAGACGAATGATAATTCATATAGAAAAATATTAGACTACTTAAATGCATGATTAAAACAAAATTGTGCATGAAGTTAAAATAATACATGAATAAGTTATAAATTCATAATATGTATTATATATATATATATATATATATATATTAATTATATAAAACCCAATCAAACATGCAAACTTGCACAATTAAATAAATTGATAATCAAACATATTGAAAATAAAATTCTTTAACTTGGTAATTTTTGTACATTACTTAATCAAATTAAGTGAAAATGTATAGTCAACCACAAAAATCTAAACTTTAAAAATTTAAATATTAAAAAAAAATCACATATGTAATATTGAAAAACTTAACCTAGTACGGACCCACAAAACTTATTACAAATTAAAGACCCAGGCAAGAAACATATATATATTCAAGTCTTTGAACTTAGCCTAGAATGTTATGCTTACTCAAGTTTCATTATAAGAAGAAATTTAGAGTTTAGCTCTAGCTAAGGTAGTAGAGTGGTTAGTCTACTTCTAACAATAACCACATTATATGTTGTAGAGGAAAAACATTAAAGATATTTTATAGCCTCTTAAAAATAATTATTTAAAATCGGTAATGCTCTTTTTAAATATATATTTTGATTGTATTGTTAATTTTGATTATTGAGCATTTTAGTTATTTTGTTCATTATTATCTTAATATTTTCAAAATGTTTAACATACACATTAACTGAAACGTGTTATTATATATTCTCTTTATCATATCAACATGAAATTTAAAAACTAAAGTAAATAGAGAGAAAAACCTACTAAACTCTCCCTGCCATTTTAGCATCTTATATATATAGAAATTTAAAAAGAAATAATAATGATGATAAATAAAAGAAAATAAAATAGTTACATGAAAATCCAAAATAAAAAAAAAACCTAAACAGGGAAGGAGAATATAATTCTATTATATTAAAAATTGAGTAAAAAAAAACATTTTGCTTAAAGTCATTTTATTATAATAAAATTTTAAAATATATTTCAATAGGTTTTAAGATGATTAAATTTAGTATTGGCTACGGCTGATTCTGTTCTGTAACTTTTTAGCTGTGTGTTTGATTGCCTAAATTCTTCGGACATATTTATAAATTTGATTCCTTCCACTACCATCATAGATGCTCAAAAAAAATTATAATTAAAAAAATCGCACTAAATCTCATTATGAGTTTACTGGATCAAATAGAACTTTGAATTACAAAAATCAAAAATAAACTAAAAATAATACTAAAAATTATCTTGAACATTATGAAACAATAGGAAGGCCATATACTACTACTCAGTTATGTGGTAATCTCAAAAGAGATTAAGACGCTTTGTATAGATGATGGTGATAATATTGATGGCAATATGTAATTACCAATTTTGGAATATTACTAAAAAATTTGGTAATTTTATTACCACCAAAATATGTGGGTATGTTGGATTACCATAATATGTTGTTATGTTAGATTACCTGGTGGGAGGTAATTTGAAACTTTTTTTTGGACAAATATGCCTTTTGTTTTAAAATAATATTTTTTATACCTTATCCGTTTGATAAAAAAATTAATGTTATTTTGGAAATATCTTCAACTTCAAATTTTAATTATTTTATTTTAATTAATTTTTCCATGTAAAAAATTTATTTTATTTAACTTTTCATTTGTTCAAAATTTAAGATATATAAGTATTTTGGAGAAAAATTTGCAAAAATTAATCTTTATATTATAATTTAATTATTTTCATCTGACATTTTATTTTACTTTAAATTTAAACTTGTTCAAAATTATATATATAATGGTATTTTGGGAAATTTGGAACATTATCAAGATGATTACTATGTAATTATATGAGTCCCAACCATGGTTATCATAAATTACCACAACATTTTTGGGCATATAGTATTCCCGACTTTATTACCACGATAAACTCTTTACTTGGTAATTACTGTAAACCAAATGACTCCCCAAAGTTATACAACAAAAGCAAAATAATTAAATAAGAAGTATTTTTGTAACATCTTGATCTAATAAACAAGAACAAAAAAAGAATAGCAAGAAATTTTTCAGTATTTTTCATGAGTATTAACATTTGATTGGCTTGAAGTTTGTACATGTGAAGCTTCATTGATTGAAATTGGTCTTTCATGTTTAAGGGAATAAAAATATTATTAAGCTTTGAGTTATTTGTATTACAATTAATATGAGTTTTGATATCACATAATATTATTAGATGATTTCTATTTATTTTTAAAATATTTGATTATACTCCATATTTTTAAGCACTTATAAATTACTTTTACCAAATATTCTCTAAAAAGTATAATTTTGTAAATATAATTAACATATTTTTAATTATATTTTCTTGATATAAGTAGAATGATTGCTTATAAATAACCATATAATTTTCTATATATTACAAGTACAACTATACAACAATCAATGAATTATCTTTTTCGTTGGTACTAGGAAGTGATGCAAACGAATATATTTGAAACCCGTTGATTCAGCTTCGAACGCCTGTAACAAGTTGTCCAAACCCTGTTGATCAAAAATAGCCAGAAATTTGAGAAGAGTAAAATCTTATTACTCAAGTAAATAGTGAACAAAACTGATTTCTTTTTGCCCATAGACTTACATTAAATAGGCAAAAAAATAGCACTAAGAAGAAGATAATTCAAAAATTTACCAAAAATAGTAAATTTTCAAATATCAGCAAGAAATAAAAGATCTATCAAAATAAAGACTATTGCCACAAACGGCTCACAAATCAGAGATTTCTATCCTAAGATATAACGAAATCAATTATTACTAAAAATAACAAAATTAGGGTTTTCGAGGCCTAAACGATGGAATTTGGCCAAATTTTGGTATGACTCATGAGTTTGACTTTTGTTCCTTGATCCGTTTCCCATCAAATAGACCCGGTACAACCATAAAATCTCTTCACCCGCCAAATTACCGAAATGCCCTTACGTTGTACTTCTCCATATACGCACATGCCACGTCGAACGGGGAGACCTAGGATGTAGAAGATCATGCCACGTCGTCTATGCGCCTGTCATCAGGAAGTTAATCAACCATTTTTTATTAATTTAAAATTCTTTATAACAATATATAATATAATATAATATAATATATATATATATATATATATATATATATATATATATATATATAATTAACTTAGGAGTTAGGACAAACTGGAAGACCTAATGGGAAGACTTGGTTTGGAAAAAGGTTACTAACATTAAATGAAACGTGCATACTTGGAAAACACATTGATCATGACAACCTTTGATGGTTACTGTTTGATATTGTTTTATTTGAGAACTTTTCAAGCATGAGATGAGAGAAAATTAAAAGCTGGCTCAACTTGTGTGGCATATTATACGAAGAAGTCCAAGTCAAGTCTTCCTTGTAAAATGACGTAATTAATTAACTACTTCTCACACTAACAACTTTGAACAACTACTATAAAGTTTGGTGTTCACATATCAGCAAGTAATAAAGTCTTATAAGCAAGAAATATATCTATGGCTTGCAACAAAGCTTTTATCATTATAGCCTCCATCCTGCTACTTCTCTTCACCAATTCATTCTTGTGCTCAGTCTCTGCTACTCCTCGCTTAATTGGTGAGTTTTATTATCTCAGTTTCTTTATAGAACTAAATTTCTTGTTCCTTAGTATAGATATACATATTTTCTGAAACTTTGATATTTTAATTATAAATGTTATGTAGGGACACCTGTGTATCGAATCCCAGGAAGAGGAAGAATGCCTTTGTATCCAAACCGAGGAAGGAGAGGGTGCCCATATGGCCATGCATGCATACCAGAATCTCCTCCTCCTAGTCCGTGCCGTGTGGGTGAAAAGTGTGGCCATGTCTAACTATGCTTGATTTATGCATGCTCCGAATTATTATATGTGTTTATAATAAAAGGGTCCTTGTTGTATTTGTCAGGGATCAATGAATAAGATCATCATGTCTTATATTTTTAGAGGATATTTAGGACTGAATTAATGAAGACATGGTTTAATGTTTTTTATTTTGTGTGCTTTTCTTTTTGGGAAAGTATAGTTTGATAAAATAAAACTAAATTGTTATTTTATATTTCACAAAATCAATTTAGAATAGGTATATAAATATATATACGAAGGAGCAACCGAAAGATAATGACTTTTTTATCAATCAAACTAATATTGATTTTGAACTTTTGCATTTGGAAAGAATTTTTGTGAAATATTTCCAATATTTTTTTAGGTGGATTGCACCTCTAATTCCATTTCATCATTAAAGGAATATATAGTGTAACTGTACGGTCAAGTGTATATATATATAGATTCAAACTCAAGTGATTCTAATATTTACTTTTCAAATTTATGGCGTCACATAAGAGATTGAACTTTCTTATAAGTAGTTAAATAAAAAAAATTATATTTAGTAAAAAATAAAAATAAAGAAACAAATTTGTAACTTTTTTAAATAAAAATGTTATTTTGAAATCACAATAAATAAATTCAATGTTCAATATGAAAAATAGAAGCGAGACAGAAGTGATGGATCTTTTTGTTTAGGTATGTTGTGTAAGAGATGCATCTATAAAAAAATTTAAATAAATTTTGTAAAGTTTAAAGATTACTTGGGAAACTACAGTGCAAATTTGGGAAAAAGCTCAGGGCATTTAATTTAGATTTTAATATTTTAAGATTAAAATAAAAATAATAAACAAATAAATAAAATAGGGAAAAAATTTTAAAAACCAGCCCACCTAAGCCGGCGGGCTTTTTTTAAATATATTTTTTTGTTATTTTATTTATAATTAATATCTTTTTATTATTAAATTAAAAATCGGTTGAATGAGTAGGGGAGAATGGAACAAATGGTCTAAAACACCAATTAAACACCATGGCCAACAACCCAAGAGTTCTGGACTTTGTTGTTGACTTGTTGTCTTGTCATTTAAAAAAATAAATAAATAAAAAAGAAAACCTCCAACAGAGATGTTTTTTAAAAAATTAATTTAAAAAAATTTAAAAACTAAAAATAATTCTAAGAAATTAGAAGAATTTGAGAAAACTCAAAATAATTCAAAATAATTTAAAAAATTGGAAGTTTGCATTTAATTCATTTATCTATCAAATTAAATTGTCCATATATATCTCCACTTACTCATTCATCACCATTGGCGCTGATCTCAAACTCTTAAAGGATATTATTTTTGTGCTCATCATATTGTCAGTAAAAAAGAATTTATTAGCTTTGACATCAATATCAAACTTATTCGTCTTTGTTTACTATTGAACTTAAGCAAGCTTCCTAGCATCTATGCTTACTTGCATTTCAACATTAGTGGTGATAATTGAAAACTTATTGTGCCAATCACATTTTTGTTGAATTGTGGGTTACACATTATACAGGGATCTAATAATATATATAAACTAAATTATGTGGACGTTCATGAATTGCATTAACAATTGTGTATATATCACCATATTTGATTTAAAAGATATAAGTCTAGCGATCTAAATAAATTTTGAGTTGTTCCTAATTATATATCTAAATTAGATGTGTAAATTTATATAATAAAGTGTAGAATTCCTAATGTCAAAACCGTCAAGTTTATGATATTAACCTTATAAGTTTTTTTATAAATAGGGTGTGGTCTCTAACTGATGCATGTTAAAAATTAGATTCAGTATTAGGTTTTCATTGATTAAGGTTCCCATCTTCTTTTTTGTGTCAATTGATTTATGTATAGGTACGCTTCTGCTATTTTTTTTGTTTCCCAAAGTAATTTCAACAAGAGAATCCTAATTTCTTTAGGGATTGTTTCTATATATTTCCTTCAAGTGGTACCATAATGATTTTAGTTTAGAATTGTTTGGGGTCTTATGATGAGAATTTTATTTAGTATATTGAATTTTCAATTATGAGAAATTAACCTAAGTTGAAACCCTAATTATGAAAATCAAAGGACCACCATATGTATGGAGTGTTTCGGGAGGAGCTCCAGTGAGGTGCTACAAGAGTATTGCAGAGCTTTAGTGGGTTGCAGGAGTGTTGGAAGGGTGTTGCTGGTAGGGGTGGACATGGGTCGGGCGACCCATGGGCTGGCCCTAGCCCAGCCCAAAAAATACAAGGCCTGGGTTTAGAAAGTTGGCCCAAAGAGTTGGGTTGGGCTCAAATGTTTTGGCCTGATTAAATTTCGAGCTGAGTTTGGGTCAGATGAATTTTAACCCGACCCGACCCGGTCCGACCCGAATAAATAAACAATATATATAATATATTATTTATAATAAAAATATATATATAATTATATATATATTAGGCTTGAAAATAGTCAAAATTAGCTAACTTTTTAGCCTCTAATTTATATAGAATTTATTGATAATATATATAATATATTATTGATAATATTTGTTGATAATATTACTACTTATTTATATAGAATTTGTTTGAAACATTTATAATACTCGTGTTGTATTTTTTTACTTATTTGAAAAAATTTTAGGGGTTATAGTAGTAGTTTTATTTAGTTATTTTAATTATTTAAAATAATTATTTATTTTTTGGGTTGGGTTAGGTTGGGCCTGGGTCTAATGATAATCAAATGGGCTGGGTTTGGACCAAGATAATTTGGCCCGAACATGACCCGGCACAGCCCAGCCCGAATATATGTGTTGTATTTTTGAGTCTAGCCTAGTCCAGGCCTGATTCAGCTCGGCTCATGTTCACCCCTAGTTGCGGGTGCTGCTGTTGTGAAGGTCATTGTATGGTCAGAGAATAAAGTAGTTGAAGGGAATGAGGAAGGAGGGAATGTTTGAATAGAGGTTAAAGGATAGGTTGGTAGTTAATGTTGAGTAAGAAGTTGGCTACTAATGTGACAATATTGTATTTGTTGCAGATGCTGAGTTGGAGTAGTGTAATGTGACTTAGCTGAGACTTTAAATCCTGGCTGCAAGATGTCTTTAAGTTGGTGGGGTCCATGTATAAGATCTAATTTGAGCCATTAGTTGAGATATAAAACTAATGACTCAAGAATGAAAAAAATAAAGAATGTTTTTTGCGATTCTTCTGGCCTCTCTCATTCTTCTTGTTTTTCTTATAATCTTCTCTCTTGGCTTTCTTCTTGATTGTGTATGTTTTGGTAGTTTCGCCATATCATTGGCATCAGAGCCCTTGATGTTGTCCAATTCCATGGCTAATAATGGGAAGAAACAAGATCTCCAAGACCTTGAAAATATGGGAGCATGATATTAAGGCTTTGGAGGAATTAAAGTTGATCATAGCTTTAATTTTATATATCAATATTTATTTAGTTATCTCTTTTATATTTGAAATAATTTATTATTTTATTTTTTAAAAAGTATTGAGTTTTTATATGATAAACAGTTTCATTAAAATAAGCTAATTTTTTCAAACTTCTAAATAGTTACAATTATTCTCAACTTTCCTTTTATAAAAACAAATACCTTTCCATATAAAATATCTACAAAGTAAATAAAATGGTTTATGTGTGAGAATTCAATGAAAAAAAATGCAAGCCAAATTAAATGCATGATAAAATTTTAGGTTTTATTTTTGTTTATTTATTAATCTATTTTTGACAAGGGTATTTTTATGAGAATTTCAGTAAATTTTATTTTTCAAAATACATAGTAAAAAACATATAAGAAAAAAAGTATAATCAATAAAATGGTCATCTATTATAGTTAGAATACCTTTTTTGTTCTTCTAATACTTTTTTGCCAGTAAAAATACCTTTTATTCATTTTGGAAAAAGTTGGTCTTCCCCCATAATGGCCATTAGGTTTTTAATTAAGGTTACTAAAGTGAGATTAAATAATATTAAAATATTACATAAAATAATTAAAATATTATTAAAATTTCAAAGAAAATAAAAATTATTAAGATGTTATTGAAAATTTCAAAATATTTAACATAAAATAATAATTTAAAAATGGCAATTTAAAAGAAGTAATTTTTATGTTTATATTTATATTTACTTCAAAATAGAAATGTGTGCCCTGCAGGGTGGCCCCAAGGCGTGCCTAGCCCTTTAGGTCTTTTTGTGGTGTTTTACTTTTCTCTCCTTGGTGTTCTCCCGCTCTCTTTTGCTCCTCTCTCTTTTCCTCGCTTCCTCTTTTTTCCTTTGAGTTTTCTTTGGAGAAAGAAGAAAGGTGGAAGATCTTCTCTTTTTGTTAGTGGAGCTTCAAGATCCATTATCCTACTCCTTAAGTTTATAGGTAAGCTCTCCATTTTTTTTCCCTTGTTGTTTGATGGATGGATGGATCTGTTGTAAAATGTAGGACCGAATAGAGCAGTATAACAGTAAAATAAATAAAAGGAATGCTGAAAAATAAAGAACACAAAGATGTTACGTGGAAAACCCCTAAATAATTAGGGTAAAAATCACGGGCAAAGATAGAAGAATTTTCTAAGTGGGAAAATTGCAGTGAGTTACAAACTCTCTAATAACAAAGAGAAAACCGTAACTCTCTCTTATACTAGTGAGATCGACTAACTCTCAAAAATATTTTTTTCCACACTTTTTCTTCTCTCTCTAATTTCTTCCTCACTCTCACTTCTTCACTTGATTCTTCACTCAAGTTGTGTATAGAATGAGAATAAGCTTCCCATACTTATAGGCCAACTAAAACCACCATTTTTCCTTTAATATGTGGGCACTAATCCATGGGTTAAGATCATGGTTTAGGTTCTAATGGTTTAAGTAAGCCATTAGTTTATAATCCATGGATTTGTTCATTGGTTTTGGGCTAATGGTTTTGAGCAATTAGTTTAGGGCCAAAGGTTTGGAGGAGATGGTTTTAGCCAACAATTCTCCCACTTGAAGATTTGATTGAAAGACAATCAGATCTTCACACCATTCTTTCTATCTTGCCATTCGATGTTGCTTACGTCTCTGTCAAACCACAAGAGGATCGACACCATATGAATTTGTCAGCATTGATTGCTTTTGTCATAAAGTCTGCTAGGTTGTCCTTGGTATGGATCTTGTACATGTCCACTGTACCTTCTTCCACTTTCTCACGAACGAAGTGGTACTGAACTCTGATATGTTTTGTCTTTGAATGAAATGCTGGATTCCTTGCAAGATGCAATGCACTCTAGTTGTCACAATATAGAGTGATATTCTCTTGTTTGTGCCCGAGTTCTTCCAACACCATCTTCAACCACACTCGCTTTTCATCGGCTTGTGTAGTCGCCAAATACTGCTTCGCTGCTGACGTAGCCGCGATCGATCGCAGCTTTTGAAACCCAGCTCACAGCTCCTCCTGCTAGTGTGAACACATATCCAGATGAGTGGATTTGCTTTTATCAAGATCACATGCATAATCAGCATCAACATATCCACTGACAGTAAAGTCAGATCCCCCATAACATAATGCAACATTTGAGGTTCCCTTTATATATCTGAGAATCCTCTTAACAACACTCCAATGCTCTTGACCAGGATTCGCCATATACCGACTTACCACTCCCACTACATGTGCAATGTCTGGTCTTGTACAGATCATGGCGAACATTAGGCTTCCCACCGCTGATGTATATGGTACTCGAGACATCTCCATCCTCTCTTCTTCACTGCTAGGACACATACTTGAGGATAACTTGAAATTAACAGGAAGTGGGGTAGAAATTGGCTTACAGTCTTGCATGTTGAACCGCCGCAAGATCTTCTTCAGATAAGTCTTCTGAGAAAGCCAAATCTTCCTATTATTTCTGTCTCGGTGAATTTGCATCCCTAGAATCTTGTTTACCGGTCCCAAGTCCTTCATTTCAAACTTCCTAGCCAATTGTGCCTTCAACTCCTTCATACGATCTTTGTTGGGGCCTGCTACCAACATGTCGTCAACATATAGCAACAAGAAGACAAAATCTTCTTCTTCAAACCTCTTGACATATGCACAAGGGTCTGCATTGAATCTGCTGTATCCAAGGCTCATGATGAAGGAATCAAATCTCTTGTACCAACATCTTGGCACCTGCTTTAGACCGTACAGAGATTTGTTCAACCTGCAAACCAAGTTCTATTTACCTTTTTCTTCAAAACCTTCTGGTTGGAGCATATAAATTTCTTCTTCAAGATCTCCATGAAGAAATGCAGTTTTGACATCTAACTGCTCAAGCTGCAAGTCAAATGTAGCACACATCGCCAGGACTACTCGGACTATTGTGAGTAGAACCACAGGTGAAAATATTTCGTTGAAGTCAATACCTTCCTTCTGAGCATATCCTTTCACCACCAATCTAGCACGATAACGATCTACTTGATCATCACTATTGCGCTTGATCTTGTAGACCCATTTATTGCCAATGGGTTTTCGCCCTTGTGGTAGCGACACCAGTTCCCATGTCCTATTTTTATGAAGAGCTTCAATTTCTTCTTCCATTGCTGTCATCCACTGAGATGCATTTGAATTATTCAGTGCTTCTTGAATAGTTGATGACTCTCCATCCTCAGTTAGAAGACAGTAAGCAATATTACCCTCCATAATATAGTCAGAATGCCAACTTGGTGCCTTTCTTGTACGAGTTGACCACCGAACTTTTGGAACTTCAGATTCAACTGGTTCTTGTATCTCGTGCTCTGGTGTAGCTTCTGATTCTTTTTCTATCTGTATTGTTGTAGTCTCTGTGCTTTCACCATCTACTTGCTCTTGTTCTTTATCTTCTATGAAGATAACATCCCTGCTGATTACAACCTTATGGGCAGTGGGATCCCACAGGCGGTACCCCTTAACACTATCAGCATATCCTAAGAACATACATTTTTAGGATTTTTTGGATCCGCTTTTGTAGTTTCTTGGGTATTGTACATTACATATACAGGATATCCAAATATATGAAGGTTTGAATAATCAACTGGCTTACCAATCCACATCTCCATCGGTGTCTTCAACTCGATTGCAGTTGATGGGGCCCGATTCACCACATAACAGCGATCTGGGCCGCTCGCCCTGAATCGCCTTATCTAAGCCTCGCAGCTCCCAACATAGCTTTTTGTTCTTTCCAACGAGTCCTGTTCATCCGCTCTCGCCACTCCATTTTGTTGAGGAGTGTATCGTCGAGTGAATCGCCTTTTGATGCCTTCTTGCTTGCGTAATTCATCAAATTCTTTTGCTAGTATATTCTCCTCCATTATCAGTCCTCAAGCACTTGATCTTCTCACCAGATTCAAGTTCCATCCGCGCTTTGTAAAATTTGAAGACTTGAAACACATCGACCTTCCTCTTGATAGGGTACACCCAACATCTCCTCGGAATAGTCATCAATAAATGAGACAAAGTAATTTGCTCCTCCCGTGGATGTAATCGGTGCTTGCCACACACATCGAGTGAACCAATTCTAGAATTGCTTTGCTTCTAGAATTAGATGTGTTGAACTTGAGTCGATGCTCGGTTGCTTTACAATGCAATGTTTACAAAAAGGGTAGTGTTACCTTTTGTGAGACCTTGAAGTAGATTCCTTTCTCGCAAGAATCTTCATTCCTTGCTTTCCCGACATGTGTCCAAGTTTTCCGTGCCATGTCATCTGTGCATCTTTCACTTGGACTACTTGTGGCAACCTAAGCTTCTCCTTCTTGCAAAGTTTCTCCCTTCAAAGATGTATAGATTTGCAGCTATCTTTTTCTCCCTTCATGCATACAAGCGCTCCTCGAATTATCTTCATGATCTTGTTTTGAACTTCAATTTTGCAACCAAGATCATCAAGTTGTCCTATAGACAACAAATTCTTCTTGAGGCCCTCCACATGTCGGACTTCTTGTATGGTCTTAACCGTGCCATCGTACATCTTCAGTTTGATAGTGCCAATGGCAACGATCTTCAAAGCTTGATCGTTACAGTTGTACACAGATCCCCCAGAGATAGGTTCATACTGATGGAACCATTCTCTTTGGGAGATCATGTGAAAAGTGGCTGCTGAATCAAGAAGCCATACATAAGTAAATCTTTTACCTGATGTAGTTGCTACTTCACCTTCTCCATCATCTGAAGTGTTTGCAACATTCCCTTGAGGATTGGAATTCTTTTTATTTAGACTCCAACAATCCTTCTTCAAGTGACCTTTCTTGCCACAGTGGTAGCACTTGAAAGTCTTCTTACTCCTCGACTTTGATCTACCACGATTGTAACTCCCACTAGATTCACGTTCTGTTGGTCTTCCTCTCGTCACCATCAAAGCCTCCGCTTGTTGTGAACTTGCTAGCTTGTCTTCCTTGTTCTTGCGGTGACTCTCTTCCTCCAGAACAGCAGCTGCAATATTGTCAAAAACTAGACTGTCTGTGGGGACATTATTTGTTAAGTTGATGACGAGTTGATCATACGAATCTGGTAGACTTTGGAGTAGAATTTCTACATCGCTCACTTGACTCTATCAGTATGTCCCAATGATGTGAGTTGGGAAAATAGAGTGTTCAGTGTATTCATGTGTCCCGACATCAAGTAGATTCGCCATACGCAGTATAGAGTCTCCTTTTAAGGAAAAATTTTGTTGTGGAGTGACTTGGCCTCGTGACAACTTAGTGAGGTGGTCCCATATCTCTTTTCGCTGCCTTCTTCTCCGCTATGCTTGATAGAACTCCATCGCCAGTGCGAGATGAAGATCGAGAACGCTGCTCCCCGGCTCCATCTCATTCCACTTATCATCTTTGACCTCACTGGTCTTTTCGGTGATGGCCGCCAAGCGCTTGTCCTTCCTCGGGATTGCCTTTTATCTTCAGCTTCCACAGTGAGAAATTACTCCCACTGAATTTTTCAATCTCATATTTCGCCACTATTGCTTCTATTAAAAATTGCTGCAAGAGCAAATGAATCGATCTTTCAAAAAGGTGAATAATTATCCAACTTATTTTTCCGATGTGGAGGATCCACTAATAGTGGCAAACCACAGAGCATACTGATAAGTAGATATATTACACCAAGATCTAGCTCCGATACCACTTGTTGTAAAATGTGGGACCGAATAGAAGCGATGACAGAGTAAAAATAAATAAAAAGGAATGTCGAAAAAAATAAAGAACACAAAGATGTTACGTGGAAAACCCCTAAATAATTAGGGTAAAAACCACGGGCAAAGATAGAAGAATTTTCTAAGTGGGAAAATTGCAGGAGTTACAAACTCTCTAATAACAAAGAGAAAACCAGAACTCTCTCTTATACTAGGAGATTGGACTAACTCTCAAAATATTTTTTCCACACTTTTCTTCTCTCTCTAATTTCTTCTCACTCTCACTTCTTCACTTGATTCTTTACTCAAGGTTGTGTATAGAATGAGAATAAGCTTCCCATACTTATAGGCCAACTAAAACCACCATTTTCCTTTAATACGTGGGCACTAATCCATGGGTTAAGATCATGGTTTAGGTTCTAATGGTTTAAGTAAGCCATTAGTTTATAATCCATGGATTTGTTCATTGGTTTTGGGCTAATGGTTTTGAGCAATTAGTTTAGGGCCAAAGGTTTGGAGGAGATGGTTTTAGCTAACAGGATCTAGGGTTACGAAGGAAGCTTGAAAGGCTTGATCCTTGTTCTTCTTGGTTGCTTGTTGTTGTTAGAACTTGAAATTATGATTTTCATTATTGTTCTTCAAAATCAAGTGTAGCAATACTGTAGCACAAGTAGAACTTGCTTGTTTGCTTGTTTCCTTGTTTTGGATTGAAGCCAATCATCTCTAGAAACTCTTTGGAAACTTTGGATCTCAATTTTGAGCTAACCCTAGGTCGTGTTAGGGTTGCTTTGCATGTTTAAAACTTAGGGTTTCATTTGTGTTTCCGTTGCTTACACTACAAGAAATGTGCGTATTATCTATGTTATTTTATGCTACGACATTATTTTCGTAGTTAAAAACATGTTATTGTCTATATTTTGTTGATTTCGTAGAAGAAACTAAGTACTCCTAGGCATCAAGCAATTTCTACTTTCTAACAAACAATGCCCTACGAATAATTTTTCTTAACTACGATTGATTTCATACCTAAAACTGAAACTTTACGTCTACGAAAATATATCATAGATAAAAGAGGATTAAACTTTAGGTACGAATAATAAAACGTAGTAGAATATAAATATTTTTTGGCGCAAAAAATTTATTGGCGGCAAAACCATGGGTTACGAAAATTTTTTGATAGCTACAATTTATTTTGTAATAAAATGAGTTATTTTATCTACGAAACAGATCGTAGCGAAAATATTTAAGCACTAATTTAATATGTAAAAAATTATATGTAAACATTATATATATATATTAAAAAAATATTTGAATGAAATTCTAAATAGTAAAATCAACCAACACATTATTTTGATAAATTAATTTGTAAAATATTTTTTATGAGATTATATAGTTTAGAATAAATAATTATTAAACAAAAATTTGTAGAAATTAACTTTCACTAGTAAACCTACTTAAGAAATAAATATTTGATTTTATTGTTGGTGGATAATTATTTGATTGTAATTATTTTTAAGAATATTTAAAATGTTGTATTACAATATATTTGATATTTCTATATTAGATAAAAAAATATTATTAAAAGATAATATTATTATATAAATTAATGAAATTATAAGAAACTCATATAACATAGAAAATTAATTGGCAGTGAGAATTAACTAATAACTAATTATTTTATATAAATCAATTTTTTTAGATGATTATATAATTTATGATAAATAATTATTATGATGATTTTTTTAAAAATTAACATTCACAAATAATAATGACTTCAAAAATAATATCATTAATAAAAAGGGGCCTATTTAAAATTTAGATTTTTCATTTGTTTTTCAATCAAATATATTCTTTTTCCATAGCCTCTCACCCCTTTCTTTTTCCTCACCCTCCCCTTCTTTTCATCCGCACCAAAACCCTAGCACTTTTTGTCACAAAAACTTATTCATTCCAAGAGCATAGCCTCCTCCGCCCAAGGGAGGAGCTGAAATCTTAGCCCATGGATGCTCCATTCTCAGGTTGGCGTTTTCTTATCTTTCTTTTTGATGTTATTTGTTTGATGTTTTGATGAAAAGTTTGGGTTTTGATGAGTGGGGAATCTTGATCCGGGTTTTTAATTTGTTTTTTTGTTTGGAAAAAAATAGATTTTGAGTTAGAGATTAGAGATTTTTTTCTTGAGGGTTTTTTGATGGTTTTCATGTGTGTTTTTCATGGATTTCTTTTTTTGTGATGGATTGAGCGTTGTAAGTTTTGGTGCAATTTAGGGTTTTATTTGTGTTTTTAATTTTTTATTTTCGTTGAAAGTTTAGGTTTTTGATCTGTTTGCTTATGCTTCTTCTTGAACGAACTAAGGTTCCTTTTTTCCATAAAGTTTTTTTAATTCGCTTTTCTTGAATTTGATCTTATGTGAGAATTTTATTTCATTTTATTGTATTTAAGGTAGATTAAAAATATTTAAATATATTTCTTGATCAGGGATAAGATTTTAATTTTAGTATTGGATTATCTTTAGAAAAATGCATGTTGTTCCTTTTGTTGAAATTGAAAAAATCACCTGGTTGGCTTCTTTTTTTCTTTCATGCTTTCTTTTGTTTGGTTGGTTCATTATTTATGATGTTCAATATGTCTTAAATTAAGGATAACACTATTTATCCGATACAATGTGTTTTGCGTGCAAAAAGACCATAACCATTCCATAAAGTTGAAATTTTTGTCACCATAACTTGAATTAAACACAAATAGGCTACTCGTATCTTTTTGTTTAAAAAGAATGAACTTATGGTTTATGTAGATAATATATTCCATTTTTTTGACAATTGATTTGTGTTGTATTATCACCTTCGTTTGATCTTATTTCTAGAGGTTGTCTTTCTCTCAAGGTTTCTCGAGTGCTCTTGTTTTAAGAGGTTGAGTTCCCTGTCCTTGAATCTGAGGCATTGTTCATTAGAAAAGTAGGGGAGGAGATCACTCAGCAGGTGCGTGCTCTTGTGGCCTTGAGAATTGTTGCAAATGGAGTAGCTTGATGTGTTCTCGATCTGACCATTTTTTGTTGTATGTTTAGTTGTGCAATTTTGAGGATAAGGGTGGTCATCATGTTGTATTGAGGTCTGAAATCACTCCTTCCTTGGCTAGGCTTGTAAGCAAAGCAAGGGTATCAATACAAAAAGTTAAAAAGAAACCTATGTTGT
Source organism: Dioscorea cayenensis subsp. rotundata (assembly GCF_009730915.1). Lineage (NCBI taxonomy): Eukaryota > Viridiplantae > Streptophyta > Magnoliopsida > Dioscoreales > Dioscoreaceae > Dioscorea > Dioscorea cayenensis. The sequence goes on from NW_024086809.1 coordinate 35,484, forward strand.
TAAAAAGAAGAAAGTTCTCTCATCCCTTTTTTCTCTATGTTACTGTTGATATACATATATGATACATCTATTGAAAATTGAAGTGAGATAATTTTCAAGTACATGTTTCCATCCAATCAAATTGTAGCATGTGCTAATGCTATGTTCATAGGCTTTTTGTGATTTTTTTATTGGAATTAAGTTTCCTTGAGGATAAATACATGCCAATGTTTGTTTGTATATTATGTTATTTTTTCTTTGTAAAAAAACACAAATTGCGTAGAGTAAAATAAAAATAAATGTAGTTTTTAACTCTATCTTGTTGTTTGTGGAATGATCTGCTCTCGTTGATGTAAGTCACCACTAAAATTAGTCAAATATTTCAGTTTTATTATTTTTTGGGTTTGCCTATATTTGTGCATGTGTTTGTTTTTGTTGATTATGGCTGATTTTTTTATGTGCATGGTTGCTCACACAAACATGCTACTTTTTTGTTTGAAACATGGACTAGAGTACCAAGGACAATGAATGAGATAGTGCGTGAGGAGACTTCAACCACAAAGAACTTTCATCAGCGTAAAAAAAGGCATTCGCAAAGGATTCAGAGTAGTAGAACATTGTATTCAAATGACGAGAGCATGATAGATACTAATAAGTTTAAATTTTATTTTGAGTAAGTTATATTGTTTTGAGCTATTTATTCTAATATAGCTATAAATGGTTTTAATTGTTATTTGGTAATATGTCCTTTTTTTAATTAATGTAGGCATCTATGCAAAAATTTATCTGAAGAAAATAGGAGGTCTTCTATATGTCTTGATTCTTTATGGTTCTCTATGTACAAGAGCAAGGTGACAAAGGACAAGGTGCTCAAGTGGATCAAAATGAAGAAGATACTTAAAAAAAAAATATGTGTTTATTCCCATTGTTTGTTGGTGAACTCTATTCCATATAAAAATTCTTTTTTTTTTCCACTTGGTGTGCCTTAATTCATTTAATGTGTTTTTTTTAATGAAAGGGGACACTGGAGCCTTCTTATCCTTTGCAACTTTTGTGAAAATAGGCAACCAAACATTGAGAAGCCTTTCATGTTACTATTAGATTCACTTCATCAAGCAAATCCAAAGAGGTTGGAGCCAGATATAAGAAGGTATGCACTTGTTTTTCCACCTTTCTTTTTCCTTTAGATAAATTTCCAGCTGTTCTTTTTTGTGACGAGTATCTTGAGGGCTTACTATTATCCTTAAAACTTAAATAATGAATTAATATTGTTTAGTTTGTTTATAGACACTAAGCCAAATTTATTGAATAAACTTAAATTATGTTTTTATACGTCATTGCTTTATTTCATTATTCAACTAAGTTTATTTGTCAATTTACACATATTTATATTTTTTTGTATCAGATTTGTATTGGACATTTGTCGAATCGAGGCAAGAGATGAGAATAAAGCTGCTATATCCAAGATTCCTCTTCTTATTCCCTAATGTGACCATTTTTTTGCCACATATCTTTATATATAGCATTGCATTATTTAAATATAATGACACAACTTTTTAACAATGTTACTATGATAGGTTCCGCAACAAAGAAATGGTGTGGATTGTGGCATCTTTGTTCTCTACTACATATATTTATTTGTCCCAAAATGTCCCTACAAATTTTGCTTTTAGATGGCTACCCATATTTTTGTAAGTTAGCCTTTAATAATGAATTGTGTATTTATACATTATAGCATTTAAAAAAACTTATTCACATTTGCTAACATTGAGTTATTTTTATTTATTGTTTTCTTCACTTTAAGGAAGATTGGTTTTTGTCAAGATGACATAGAAAAACTTTCGGACAGAAATTCAATTTTTTGGATGTAAGTTGGAAATTATTTACTTACCTTTGTTTATTTTGTGGATGCTTTTAATATTAGCTAAATAAACATAGTTAAAATGTATACTTTGTATTTATTATAGTCATCTTTACGACATTGGATGTTTATACTATATGAGTTTTTTTTTTGTTTTATATTTTGCATTATTTATAGACTTTGAATTTTTTTGTAGCTTCTAGTGCAACAAAGAAAAATTGCAGAGGTGTGACACGAGGATATGATTTGCAAAAGTTGGTGAAAATAACAAAAAATAAGCTTCCTATTTATATTGATATAGATCAAGGTAGACCATTAGACCGGGTTCAATCGGCAAAGCTATCAAATGAGTTGGGTGTTATTGCTCGGACTTATTTACCTTGTCCACGATCATTCAAGAAACTTGACTGGAAGGAGCACATAAAACCATCATTTGAGCGTCTTAGGGTAAGAATGGTTTATATTAAATAAGATATGTAGTTTATATATTGTTGATTTAGTAATTTCTTTTCAGATGAATTTGGATGTTATTGACATCGAGACAAATCCAAGGATAGCTGATTGTGTAGTTGCTATATTGAAAAATAGAATTAGAGATCATCGTCAATCTTTAAAGAAGTATTATTTGAGTTTTTCTGATTATGAGGATGCAAGGAAGAAAAAACCTAATGAGTTTATTACTCAAGCCAATTGGGAGGATTTGTGTGATTATTGGGATAATGATAAAACTAAGGTACATACATGTATTTTGTTAATCATTATTAGTAATGTGTTTTTATATTACTTGATTTCAAGAATCTGTTGAACTTTTCTTTTTGCTGGAAAGGGCTAAAAAGCAAAAAGTAAGCGAGATCGTACATGAAAAACACCCATAATCAAGGATCCAAATCTTTGTTGTTGTTACGTCATGAACTTGTAAGATCTAAACTTAACTTTCAATCTTATAAATAGAGTTTATATATAGTCACTTTTGTTTTTCCCATGACATAGATGAAGAAGGATGATGAAAGTGTAATAGATGAACAACATGAGTGTAATAGGATTGAATTGTATAAAAAGCACTCACTATAAGAAAGGAAAAAGGATGGACATCTTTAGAAGCAAAAAGCAAACTACGTGAGTTAATTATGATATCTATATAGATTTTTATTTATATTATTGAAAGTTTATGTATACTTTTTTTTTGTGAATTTAGTGTACAATGCAACAAAAGTTTAAGAAAGCTATAGATGAGAATCAGGATGTTGACGTTGACAAAATTTGTGATAAGGTTCTTGGCACTCGATCTGGGTATATTAAAGGATTAGGTTATGGTCCAAAAGCCAAATGCTTCAAAGATGTGGACATGCTAAGATCATTAAAGATCTTGAAGAAGAAAAATATGTGGAAAAAGAAATATGAAGTTGAGGTTCTTGAAAAATAAAACCAATCGAGCTCAATTGACAAAAGCATGAAAAAAATGTTAAGGCAGATATTAGGAGCAAAATATGATGAGCATGAAGAAAATACTAAAAGGTATTATATGATTATGTTTACCACATTATGATGCAACTTAATAAAAGTTTTTATTTGATATTTTTCATTTATTGTGCAGTGGAGATAAACAAGGTGATCACCAAGTTTAATCACTATATGGTTGTTGTAATTTTCTCGTGTTTGATATCTTTGGTATTTACTTTTTTGCTTGGATAACAAACTTATTCTAAGAGTAACTTTTTAAATAAAAATTTAAGTTTTTATGAAATATTATATGTGATATATATAGTAATTTTATTTTTATAATTTATTGCGGGAAAAGTATTGACAAAGGAGTGGGACACAAATTTGCATGGATTTCTTTTTATGATACAAGTGGTAGAGACAAGTTAGCATTGATACTTTTGGTCTTTTTGATGCTTTTGTATTTGGATGGTAACTTAGTTTTTGGAATGATTGTAGACCAAATGGTTCTATTGAACATGTTACTTTTTGGATACCTTTTGAATTCAATATTTATATTAATAATGAATTATTAGCACTATTTTTTTATATTAATATTGCGGTGAAAAATTTAAACCATTGCCTACAATTTGTTAAACATTGATTGCAAAAATAATTGTAGCTACGAAAACGAAATTGTGATAAAATCACTACTGAAAATGAAAAATTGTAGACAAATCCCACAATTCTCTACGAAAATTATGGTAGAGAAAGCATAATGGAAAAAGACAAATCCACTATTCTCAATGAAATTTTTGTAACTAAATTTCGAGAGAATTCTGAAACTCATTGCCTACAATTTTATTCGTAGCAAATAATCTTTTTATCTCCACGATTTTTAAATTTAGCCACAAATTTTCATTTTACATTTCTCTCTGAAAAATAACGTAGAAAGGTTCAAGTTTGAGCTACTGGCGGAAATCGTAGCTAAATACTATTACCTACGGGGTATTCTCTACGTTTGGATCTCGATTTTTCGTAGATGATGTAATTTTACCAACTGATTTTAATATATTTCCCTACAAATGTTTACGTAGACATTAG
>NW_024086810.1:0-45523 GCF_009730915.1 Dioscorea cayenensis subsp. rotundata
AGAGTATAATAGCATTATTTTTAAAAAAGCTTCACATATATTTAAAAAATAAAAGTTATCATATTAGAAAATGGAATACTTATATTAAAGTAGAACATGAACAAATAACAGAAGATGGATCTGAAATCCTTACCACAGAATTTAAAAGATTAAGAGATTTAAAACCTGAAAAATTTATAGATAGCCAAATAAGCAACTATTACAAACAGTTGAGACCCTAGGAGAAATTGCCTTGTCTCCTACAACAAAGATTAAAGGCCTCAGTTTTTGCATGACAAAGTTTAGGGGCCAAGATCATCCTGATATTCAAACATGCATATGCAAAGATGGTTTCTCTATTATACAAGCCTCTATCAACCTTCTTGAATGGGAAATGTTTCCTGAAGAACTTTCTGTTAATCTTTTATTTGAACTAGGCCTATTAAAAAAAATTGATTATCACAGAAGCAAAACAGATGAGGCTCCTATCCCAATTCCCTTCAAAGCTGAAAACTATTGTTGCCTCACTGATGGAATGTTATCCTAAGCAATTTGTTGTGTTAAATTTCATGAGTATCCCTCCTTCTTTCAAAAGGTATCCTGCTTATACACAACACTATGTTCAAATCAACATAGTCCATCATGGGAAACCTAAAGTTTATCGATGGGACTCTCAGTCTTTCTCCCAAAATCATGTTGACATTCAAACAGAGGAAAGACTTCGACGATGGAGAGCTTATGCACTAGGAGTATCCCCCAAGACATTCATGACAAATTATCTTATTGGCGAACAAATCAATCTGAAGATATTCACTACAGCAAATTCAAGAAGTTATCGTTCTCCATTGCAAGGAACTCTAGTTACAGACCCAGAGCTAACTGATCATTTTAAGAAATGCAATGCTAGCTGGTTTGAAACTACTATTGGAGATAACAAAATTTTTATCAGTGAACTTGATGAAGACTTTTTGGATTACGCCATGGGAGCATATGACTCTGCAGACTTAGACGCACTAGATGAAATTGGAGAAGCAAACCTAGCCAATGCTATGGAAGGATAGACATGATGCTACTATATTCCTTCTTATCAAGTTTGTACTATGTAACAATTAAATAATGTTTGCTTGTCTTGCAAGGAAAGAAAAAGCACAGTTTAAAATAGGCTATAATGCCTATTACTTGTACTTTTTCTTATTTTCCAATATTACCCCTCTTTGTGATAAAATTAAGGGGTATTCTAGTCTTTGTAATATCTCTGCTTGTCTATATAAGCAGACTCTTGTATGAAAGTTGAGTGTGCTAAGTTTGAATGAAAGTTTGAGTTCTTGAAAGAAATCCTCTTTTGCAAATTTCTCAAAGTTAGTCTCTTTTCTCTAGTAGAAGTTAGCAAGTAGTTTATAGTAGTTCTTAAAATTCTTTAATTTCTTGGATATATGGTAGCTTAAGTCTCTTTTCCGAAAGAGAAAGGGAGGTTCTGTTAAAATAATCCTTGATGGGTCTTTAGAAAGAATGGGTTTCCTCTAACCATTCCAGTGATATGGTGAAGATAACCACTCCATCGCAGTGAAGAGCAGATATGTTTTGTATCCTGTTATGCTTAAGGTATGTAATCTTTTATTATATGTCTCCCTTGGCTAAAGGACCGGCGAATAAGTACCCGTTGAAGGCAAGAAAGCCATGTGAAGGGGAAAAAGTAGCGTAGGTATGATGCCAATGAGATGTTATAATAACTGGTTTTCATAAACATTAGAAAAACAGGAAAAAGCTGGTGCTTGGTAACATGAGGTGTTGTTATCAGAAGAAAGAAAAGAAAAGACAAGGATTGTTTTAATAGAAATTCTCCTGAGTACTGAGTAATGAATTTTCAATTTATGAATCCTCTATTAGATCTTACCGTAGATCTTGCTGAAATAGTTTTAATTTTAGCAGTAAAAATTCTCATTATAGCTAGTAAAGTAGTTGTTTTTTTGGTTTCTTTAAATTTCGTTTCTATAAATTCCGTTTCTACTATAAATAATCTAGTAAGTAATATAGCATCCATTTGTTCCTGAGCTTTTTTACCACTTATGATAATTCCATTTTTGAGGAATTCACTAAGGACTAATTTTAGGTGGCCTATATGTTCCTGTTTTGTCTTACTATGTACTAAAATGTCATCTATATAAATACATACAAAATTTTTGTATTTTCCAAATATATCATCCATTTTTCTTTGAAATATACTCAATGCATTTTTTAATCCGAATGGCATTACTAACCATTCAAAATGTCCTAAAGGACAAGTAAAAACTGTCCATTCTATACTAGAAGGGTCCATTTTAACTTGCCAAAATCCTGACTTACAATCAAATTTACTAAATATCATACTTATTTGGATGGAGTTAATTAATTCAGTATTATCTGGGATATCGTAAGCGTCTTCTATAGTATTATCATGTAATCTTCTGTAGTCTATTACCATTCTGCTTTTTCCTCTAATTTGCACACTATGTTTACTGACAATAAAGGCTGGGCTTCTGTGTCTACTAGTACTTCTTCTAATTACTCCTAGCTTTAATAAGTCATCTATATGCATTTTGTATTCTTGTATATTTTTGTTTGTAGATTCTATTTTTTTATTCTGGATTCTAAAATCTGGGTCTTTTAATTCTAACTTGCAAAAAATTTTATTTTTATTCCAGTGTTTCCAAGGGTTATCTCCTATTATTTCTTCCTTTTCTAATTTACTTAAGATATCATCAATATCAGTATGTCCTGAAGAAATTAAGTTTTATAAAAAGTCCGGGTATACTAATTGATCTAGGGGTGGTTCAAGAGTCAATTCATCAAATAGGCTACATTTACTGAATTCTAAAAGGTTTTCATGGGTTTTTTCTTGATTTTTACAAGAGGTTGGATTCCTACAGTTGTCACAACAAGGCTGTTTTATAGATTTTGTATCAAAATATTCTGAGGCATATGGCAACAATGGTACTCCTATAAAACTGATTCCAGAGGAATTTATAGTGCATCCATGGAAAAAGTTAATTATTATATTAAGGCCTATAATAAATCGAGTCCTTCTAGAACTAAAATCTCTTAAGCTTATGTTTCCATTAAAATGTAAATAGTTTGTTAGGTGCTTACCTTGGTAAAAACTAATTTTACAGGGTGCTAATTGTTGTGTGTATGTAAACAGTTGGCCATCCATCTGTTCTGCTTTATATTGTTTTTATATAGGAAGAATTTTCTTGTATTGTGGTGGAACTAAATTTTCATCTAAGACTGTATCTGAACATCCGGTATCTATTAACCCTAATATATCTAGGGTCCATTCATCTATTTGAATTCTACAAGGGATTTTTATACTATATAAAGGCGTATTATTTATGCTTGGTTTTATTGCTAAATTATCTTCAGATATTTCCCCTAGGTTTTCTTCTATTTTATCTAGTTGTTCTTGGTGAAATATTGTTTTGGCCTTTTGTTTTTCGTTAAATTTTTTAAAAAGGGTAACTTGATTGGCCCACATTGTTTCTTGGTTAGTCCACATTGTTCTATAAGAGTTTTTAACTTTATTACTTATATAAGGATGATTTAATAATATAGTTTTATCAAATTCCATCTTCTAATTTTTTCAGTGTTTCTTGGATTGACTGGACAAGTTTGTGTAATGATTCAATAATAGTTTCTAAATATAGAATCCGAAGTTCTAGGGTTTCGTATCTATTTATTTTAGGGAGTTCTTCTGTAGAGGATTCAGGGGGTAATTGGTGATTATCTATTAAACAAAATCTACAACTTTCTTTTATACATATATTACATCTATAACGTAATTTTAAAGAAAGGTATTTATTACAAAAGTTACAAGGTTTATCGCTACTACCACTTCGTGGTATTCAATTATGATTACATGAGTCATTCATCTTCTAAAGTTATAAAGGAGTTATAAAGATTTGTTTCAAGGTTATCTAACTCCGCTTCAGAAATTAAGAATTCTAAAGGATCAATGACTGGAGAAAGTGTCTTTTCACTAGGAGTTTTGTCTTTATTTCTTTTTGTGTTTCCTAAGGCAATCCATGTCATTTGTTAATCTATCTAGAATAAGGCTTTTGGTTAATTTTATTTGGTCATTATTTTTAATTATATTTTTAAATTTTTCTAACATATATTCTAGCATGTTTACTTATGTTTCAAGTTTTTGTGGATCCTTTTTATTAATTGTTTGGTATTTACCTCTATAATAAGCTGGAGGTTTTCTCATTTTAATTCGGCTAACATAGTTTCAATCTTATCTAGTTGATCTAAATCTCTAAGATGCCAATCTTGGTATTTTTTGTTTGATTCTAATATTCCATCAACAAAATCATACTCTTCTTCTTCATCACTAGTATCTTGTTTTGTTTCATTAGGGTCAACATAGCTAATTATACTATATATACTTTCTGTGTCACTTACATATTCATCTATATGTAATAAATCTTCATTCACACAATCTATTAATATGGATTCTTTATTATGATAATTCTTTCTTTTAGTACAATCTCTAACTAAATGGTTTGTACTTCCACATGTAAAACAACTTAACTTATTTTTATAATCTCTTGTTTTACCAAACTTCCTAACATGTTTATCTTTATTTAAATAAGGTTTTCTAGAACTACTTTTTCTAAGATGGTATTTCCTTTTAGGTTTGTAATTAGTCTTTCTAAATGTTGTTCTGGGTTTAATGTTGGTGTCATACCTTTGGGTTGTATATATATGTTTACAAAAACTATATTCTCCTTTTCCTTTAAATTGTTTAGTTATTTGGATTTCAGTACATTTTTCTACTAATTGTTCTATGATGAATTTTATTCTAGTTGAAATATTATCTAATTGGGGTAAAACTGGTATTTCTTTATATTTTTTATGGATTAATGTTCCTAAAGGTTCGGGTAGTTTCATGAATAGCTTATCACCTATTGTTTTATCATAGCAACATCCGGCAATACAACTATAATACATGAAATCTAATAGGAATGGTTTAATGAAATCCAAATTTTTTATTTGTATTTGTTCTAGCTTTTTAATGGCTTCTATTTGTTGTTTACCGTAGTTTGCATTTAGTGAGTCTCCTAATAGTAATAGTCTTATATTATTAACAAAATTATACGGATTATCTCCTAGTTCTAGGTCTCTTGCAAAATCTTGAGGGTAATTTTGTTTATAGGCTTCCCATACTGCTCTAGCTGATTCTCCTAAGAATTTTTCTAGATAACTATACATTTCTACTAGTGTTTTTGTATAATCTAACTCATAATATTTTCTACATACCATTTGGCTCCATATTTCAATAATAGTAGTCCATTTTTGAGGGTCATGAGCTGTTAGGTTTAATAATCTTCAATTATCTATGAGTAATTTTCTATCTATTGTCTCTAACTCCAATCTTCGTCCTCTAGGTCTATTTTTATCAGAGATATCATTTTCGGGATTATAAGTATTATAAGGGATCCGACTAGGTTGTCCACTTGGGGCTGACACAGATGTTCCATAAAGAGGTGTATTACTACTGCTTCCGGCAGGGTATGAGGTGGAAGGGTTATGGGAGGGACTATGGCTGCCTACTCCTGATTTCATAAGATTAAGAAGTGGTTTTACTTCTTTGTCTTGGGCATTTATGCTATTGTAATGAGCAATTAAGTTATGATTTGTATCATATTCTAATGTATCATAGACATCTAAATGTCCCTTTTCTACCATCTCTATTTCTAGTCTTAATATTTCTTCATCTGATAGAGAAATTCCTTTTTGGATTATTATGGTTTTACCGGGAATTCTATTCATTATCTTGTTCTTCAGATTGGTTGTCTTCAATATGAATTGGTTTATAATTACCAAACCAAATACTATAATTATTTTTTAGGTCCTTATAAATTACAGAAGTTTCAGGAATTGTGGTATTTCTTGGTGAGTTTTTGAGTAGGTTCCACTCTAGGCCATCAAATTTACTAGAATTACTAGCCATAGTTTTTATCATTTTAACCCCTTTACTGCTTATAGCACTTATAATTCCATTTATATCTAATTTATATCTAGTAGTACTATTATCTGTTAGTTTTCCTAGAAACCCTATATTTATTAAAAAATTACTATTCTTTACTAGATCATCATATCCCTTTGCCTGTATTCAAATTTCTATTAAATTTAGGACTTTAATACTTACTGAAAAATCTGGGCTACAATAAAAGAGGCCATAATTATTGCTCATATCTATCTCAATAGTCGCTATTAAAGCGCTTTCTAGCATCGATTGCTATCCTTTATCTCGCTAAAGTAATTAATACTTTACCATGGATTTCTTTTTCTTATTAAACCTTTAATTCCTATTACAATTAACCCTAAGTGAACTAGTCTTTTTCCGGATCCTTTTATTTTTCTAGTACTCTCATTACTTACTAGGGGGATATTTACTTCTTCTGTTGACACAAATATCTCTTCCTCTCTATTTATTCTTATCAACTAGGTGTTAAAATTTAAATTTCCTGTTTTGTACAGGACCTTTGGATTTAATAATTCTATTTGATGATTATTATATATTTCTATATCCCTATTTATCTCTGTGATTTCTTCTAATGTGGGATTGGTATTTTTATTTTTATTTATGTATTTGTTTAGGAAAGAGGGTTTACCAATACTACTATTTTCACTAGTTATATTTCTTGAGGTACTAGCTAAAGTATTTCCTTGTCCTTTGAAAGCTTGTATTTTATTCATTTTCGTCCAAATAATAATATACTATTATTTTCTTTCTTCTTTATTTTATTTGGTTGGTCACCTAATTTTAAGTTATTAATTTGCAAAATTAAAGAATCTATTTTAGAGGTGCCTTCTTTTGTATTACTTTCTTCATCTATCATTTTTAGCCTATGATTTATTTCTTCTAATTTGTCTAGTAATTGGATTATCAAGTTGATTAGGGTATTATTTTGTTTAATTATTTTTTGATCTGCTATTCCAGAGGCCACATAAGTGCTTAATCCTTTGCTACCACTAGGTTGGTATGCCTTAGTTTCTTCTAAAGCTTTTAAATAAGAATCTTTACCGTAACTACTCATCATGTAGTACCTAAATGTTTTAATTCTTTTAGTAATTTTTCTATATTATTATACTGGTCTTTGATTTGTCTAGATTCGTTTTGTGCTATTGCTAAGACATGGTCTATATCTAAAGTTTCTAATTTATATAATAATTTTATCACTTCATTATTTTGATTTTTAATATAATCATTATTGGCTAACAAGTCTTCTACTGGTTGAAGCTTTTGGATTAATTTCTTATTCATATTTTCAATTTTCTTTTGTAGTATTTCTAATGTTTGTCCCAGAGAGATTATCATATCTATTAAACTATTTAGACAGGAATTATTACCATGCATTTCATGAGTAAAATTATTGGGAAAATAACATTTTAATATAAAACCTTCTTTTTCTATCACTTTCTTAGTTATAGAAGGGAAGGCTAGATCTAAATATTTTATACTCATTTTTAACTAAAACAAGCACTAATGCTATTATATTCAGAGACTAAGTTGCTTTTCATTGTTTCTAATGTTTCAAATCTAATCCTATGCTCTTCTGGAAGATAAAGTTTTCGTTTTATCCATTTTATATGTCTGGTAATATTACCTCTTCTGTCTGTAGTATATTTAATAATAGGTATTGTTTCTTCTGCTTCTTTTAAATATCTATATTTTATTTCTAAGTAATCTTCTGTGTTTAATAACCAAACTGCAAACCCATATCTTATCTGATCTTTGATTTTAACGTTATGTCTAGTTAAATATTTCCTAACCATTTTTAAGTATGGTTCTATGTACCTATGAGGGTTACTATCTTTAATGTCTAAAAAAAATAACATTTATCCTTGAAAGTTATTTATATTATCATGTTGTTCTAGGATTTTATTCCTAAAGTAATCTATTCTTATTTGGCTATCTATAAATTTTTCAGGTTTTAAATCTCTTAATCTTTTAAATTCTGTGGTAAGGATTTCAGATCCATCTTCTGTTATTTGTTCATGTTCTACTTTAATATAAATATTCCATTTTCTAATATGATAACTTTTATTTTTTAAATATCTGCGAAGCTTTTTTAAAAATAATGCTCTTCTACTCTTTATTACATCTTTCTTTTTTACGTTATTTTTAGAGATATAAAATTCTAATGGTCTTAATATATTTTCTATCCTTTTTAAAGCTATCTCTAATTCTTCAATAGTGTCTACGGGAAAATCAATAAGATAGTTCATAAGAAAGTCCAAGCTCTGATACCAATTTTTTAGTTCTACCGTTCTTGAAGCCAATGAAATGCAACAAGAGGGGTATTCAAATAAAAATCATATCAGAAACAAAAATAAATACAATGAAAAAATTAATACTTCAATCTACATGTATCTTTACTTTGCGCGAAATAAAGAATAAACATATTTCCTCAATAAAAATATGAACTCTATCCAGAAAGCCCAGTCAATATACTAAAAAATTATAGTAACAAGTTTTTATTTTAAAACTAAAATTTTAATTTTAAATTATTAATTTTTATTATTTTTATTAAATAAAATTTATATTGACCCACATAAAAAAAAAAACTTTCTTCACAACCCCATATTTGAAAAATATTCTTTTATTTTCAACCAAACACTTTTGTTTAATACTTCAACAAAATTTTGAGGTATTTTATTCCCTAGCCCAAAAGTTATTAAAAAAAAAATTCACCCTCAATTATTGGTTAAACTGATATACCAGACACCCAATCACATTATCAAAATAATTATATAATTTCTAAAATCAAAATAAATAATAAACATGATTTTCTGCGAAAAATAAATGCAAACCCTCCCTTTGAAGGTTGTTTTAAAAATGCAGAGTTATTTATTTTTATTTTACTTTTAGATGCACACCACTGAAAAAATCCTGATATTACATGATTAAGTACAGTTCGTGCACGAAATCAGCCAATCACTAAAACTCATAATAAGATTTTAAAAGCCAAATATTAATGAATTATTTTAGGGTAAATTTTTTGACTGACACCAAACTATAATTCTTTTTCATTTTAAAGTTCAAACTTCAATTTGAATCAAAATAATTACGTAACTTCAATTTTGTTTCACTAAATGATCATTTGAAAGACTTTAACATATTTTTAATGATGTATATACTATAAATTCTCAGTCAACATATATATATATATATATGACACATTGTTTGCTCTGATAATTTTATCTCACCTGATGATAGAAAATTTTCAGAATGCACATCATTATAAATAGACTAAAATTTCTCAAGTGACTACTCGGTGAAGCGAAATTAAAACTGAATAATCATTTTGATTCAAATTGAAATTTGAACCCAAAAACAAACAAAAACAATTTATAGTTCAATGTCTATCAAAAAATTTACCCAATTATTCTATATTGGCTCATATTAAAATCTTAAAAAGACAAAAATAAAACAAAGTAGTTATTAACCCTCAAATCACCAAAGTTAAATATCCAAATACTCACCTAAAGGCACTCATCAAACAGAAGAAGAGGAAGGCAAAACTGAACAGAGGGAAAAAGAGTTTTACTGATATGTTCACAGAAGTACTCAGCTCCTGCTCTTGCTGAATTGTTGACAGTTAATTTCTTCTTCCCCAGAACCACAACTGAAAGTCCACAGTTAAACATTAAATCGATACAACAGTCACAAGAAAAAATTCAGAAAGGCAAAGCCGCGCAGAGAACATCAGCAGCACAATCCAAATAGAACATAATGGTAAAAGCAGAAATGCTCATCTGGAAAGCAGAACGCAACCATCAATACACATCTTCTGTTCGGTTTTCTGCCAGTTTTCTCCAACTAGCTCAACCAAACTGAAAAATCAAGAGATCTATCACCCGGTGCACTGGATGGCATTTGGCACTAGGAAAGCAAATTCACCAACAAATGTTGACCACAAATTAGTTAAAAGCAGTAGTGGATTGGCGCTGATGGGAATTAAGACTACACAACTGAGAGAAAAAACAGAGTCTATTGATAGCAATATGGATTTTCACCTCATGCATTGGAAGACCTTTTCAGATCTTGGAGGACCACAGAAGCAGCATTGCGTCCGGAAGCGCCCATAACACCACCACCAGGGTGTGCACCACTCCCGCATAGATACAACCCTTTTAATGGTGTTCTATAATCTGACCTGCATGACAACATGGTTTTGTAGATGTCATTCGATCACATTTCATCAAAACTAGAATATCGAGAATACATACTTTGAGTTGAATTTCAGGTTGTATTGCCATAGAAAAATATTCACTAGCACTTTTAATTATGTCCTATAATCTAACATATATGACATGAGACTTTTTGAATGCATCACAGCATCAAATTTTCTAGAGTATTAACCTATGCTTAAGTAACCGGCTCAACCTCACAGTAGAAAAAAAATCAATTGATTTTAGATTGAGTTCAACTTAAAAGTTTAGGTATATTGCAGTAAGAAATATCTGCACAGCCATACCATCCTTTAACTGGACGCATTAAGAAAAGAGAATCCAAACCCATCGCACCGTGAAAGATATTTCCCCCTGGAAAGATTCGTGGAAACATCAAATAACTACAATGTCATATAGAAGAGTTCCATTTGGACTCATCTACATGGGATGAGCATTGGACATACAAGGCATGCAAATGAAACACTTGTTATGCATCGCACACTCCTTGGATCTAGTGGTACATTACCTGTAAGTCCAAACTCCCTTTCAAGATCAGGAGGTGTCAACATGTCATAGCCCACAATTGATGAACTAAAACCTGGAGCATATTCATCAATTAAGGAGAAACACTTCTGAGCAAATGATTCCTGCAACAATAGACAATGAAGTATTGGTTCAAAGCATTTCTTTTGTACTAACAAAACATTTAGCAAATTCAATCTTGGCAAAACCAGCAGAAAAAAATGAGAAGTAGCAACATTGAAAAATTACAACAATTGTTTGGATCATAAATATAACGTGAAACAAAGTTTAACGCAACCATTGATCATTTTCAGGAGAAGAATGTTAAGTTCACAAAAGTAGAAGTGCAGGTTTTTAATCTTCAGATAAGAAGCATGCTCTAATATAGCATGTACAATGTTGCTCAAGCTCAGCAAAAAGCAAACTCAGATAAATTTCAACTCACTCTGATATTATGGTCTTGCCAGCTGCCTTCAGAAAGTTTATAAGGTGTGTACTGGATAAAGAGATTGACCACATGCTGACCTACAAAAGGAAAGGTGCTATTTCATTATTTTGTTTAATAGAGTTGAAGAGGTAGGTTTTCAGAAAAAGAACAGGTGTGGTGAATGAATGTTCTATCGCCCTTTAAAAAGTTTAGCTTTTACCTTGGACTTCAAAAAAGTGTTCTCCTCTAAACAAACTATCTCCATGTACAAAAATTAAAGTGAAACAGACACATATGTCAGCATATACTACAGAAGGCTTCTTAAAGCCAGCATTGTTGTATATCCAAAGATTCAACAATGTGCTAGTCAAAAAAAGATGCATTACATTCTAATAACTCTTCATGAAATATGCCCTGAGGCTGTTGGCTTAATGATGCAAATAATCACCCATGCCAGCTCATTGCAGCCAATTCAGATTTTCTAGGTACTGAAAACCATTTGCTAGAGTGAATATGGTTACATCATTCGATGTGTTTACTCCCCGTTTTCATCATGTTTCCTTCCGTTTGTAGAAGTAGACAGCTTTAAATAATATGGATCACCCAACTTGATCTTCTAATTCCATTCAAAATATATAACAATATGCTAAGATAATATATGATTTAAAAGAATCTAGAAACACATGCATATAAAGTATCTGCTCGCAGGATGATTGGAAGCCTTAGAAAAGCATTAACAACTATCAAAATCATTATCAAAGCAGCAAGAACACAACACTATACCAGGTGGAGAAATGGTCCTATCCAAGGCGGAAGGTATTGTCATTTCAATGATTGGTCTTTTTGACGGAATACCATTCAGAGCATCTCTGTACCCCAAATCAATCTCCTCCATGCTAAAGAGTAATTCAAACGGATAACATCAGTTCTAACTATAGGCAAGAATTAAAGCAATAGGCGTCATATGCATTTACTCTCACAAGTTTATGAAACTTAAAATTTTCATCTTCGTGATTAAATATCAAGTTGTTGATACAAAAATAAAAAGAAAAAAAAACTAATGATTCATATTAGGGCTCATCAAGATGAACAAAACTTACTTGTTTTCCTCATGAAAAGCAAAAGGTATCTTAAAATAAATATCAGAAATTCATAATCCAATTGTGTCATTATTGCTAGCATAAGTACTAGCTATGAGGAGTTCTAAGTGAAGCATCTTATAATACATCCAAATGCGTTTGATGAAAAAATTTTGAAGTCTTTATACCAAGAATCCCAAATTCCTGACCACCTATAAATGAGAGTATTCCCATCAGTAACTGATTGCTCGAATGCGTTGAAATTTCATGCAGTCAACAGTGGACATGACAAATTGAAGATCATGGCCTGGAAGCTGGGTACTCAGAATAACATAAAATGAAGGGCAAAGAGGCCTTGGGTGTGTTCGTTAAGGATACATGGCATTAACATAACAGTCTCTCAATGGCTATAACTTTAATAATATCATGATATCAATTAAGAATTTAAAAAAGTTATGCTTCTCAGATTTTTATCTTCAGAAATGGATGTAACGCTACATATCACCACCAATTATGCCCTATCTTAATAAAAGGGGGTGTTTTGAGCTTTAACAACAGGAGTTAAAAGTTGTGTTTTCACTAACAAAAGTTATGGTTAGCGCCAAGAAATCCTGCTCAAATTTTCCTTGGCTAAAAGACCAACACTAATATTTTAGCAGGTGCCTTGGAGCATATGTTCAGTTCTCTGCCTTGTATTAACAATATTGCTGTATGGTGACCACCATATTGTCAAGATAATCTGGATGATCATGAAGTCAGGGAGAAGCTTATGTAGCCAAGAAAGGATGTTTCTCTATTAGCTATTATCATACTCTTTAGATGTTCAACTTCATCATTTGCCTTCTACAGAGCTACTACCTTGATACTAGAGTAACCAATGAAGTTCAATATATTTTTTAAGATAATAAGATCATTACAAGAAGGTATTGTAGACGTGCAGAGCACCCATCCGAAGGTCTCAGAGAAAAAGTTTGAGCAAAACGTAAAGCTAAATCTATGATTAGATTCAAATGAAAATGATTAAATAACTATTAGTCAATTGACAAAATCTTGAAAATTCTAAAATTTGGCATACCTTTCAGATCCAATGTGTATGGTACCCATATGCTCAGAACCTACATCAGAATGAATAGAGTTGCAACAATGAAACTGAGGCAGTCTATCAACAGCAATGTTGATTTTTGTTGTTCCCTATCCGTTTGAATAAAGCTGTATGTAAGTATGGTAATTCAAGCTGTGCATGTGCTTTGAAATGGCTCTAGAGTTAACTACATTAATTATTGCAAAAATCTTATCAGTAATACTTATAAATAAAATAGTAAGTATAGCATCAGCCAAAACATAAGAAAATGAGGAAGAGAAGAATAAACTTTTGAAAAATGCTTCAATGTAAAAATACTGAATTATAATAAATCTGATAGTTTTACCCCCAAAAGTAAAGGGACAGATTAACGCTGATTCTTAGAACTCAAAGGATGATCATAAGGGCTTTTATTTTTTAGAGAAGGTAAATGCATGATTTGGTCCTTCAGGAACAAAGTTCATAAGCATCAAAATTATAATTAAAAGAAGACTACATGTTTAGTTTTTCAGACAGCAATTCAATTGCTCAGATGCCTGTACTGAGAGAGCTCATAAAAGAGAGAAGAAATTATGTTCAGTTTTCTAGTGTAACTTGCACAAACAATTGAATTAACAGAAGGAAACCAGTGCACAAGTTTCATTCTAGATGAATCTCAGTTTCTAGGTGCTTGCATCTTGTAGATGACCAGCACATTGATTAATGCTAGTAAAACAGCTTTGCATGATCTGGTCATAAAACTGAAAAAAATAAAAATTAAAACACCACAACAAAGATAATGTACTTGCTGATTTTGCATGAAAAACTAAAAAATAAATAAATAAGGCCACAACCAAAGATAATGGCCTTGGAGCAGTGTTACCCAGACACAGATACAGCCGTCAAGCATCCAAGAATCGGAGAGTATCTGACACTTCAATTTAATGAAAACCGGATATGTGGGCATGGCCACATGTGTGTGCATGCGCACACCATGTGTGTAAATACACACACATGTGAATGACATTTTTTAGAAGGATGGAGCATATTTTAGTAAAACAAGCTCTTTTTAAATGGGTTTAAACACTGTGAACCATATTGTTTTTAATAAAAATAGAGAACAATGTAGTAAAATAAGTTTTTAGAAAAATATAACTTAAGACAAAGGATTTAAATCATATTAAAATTTAAATTATAGTAAAATAGGATCTTAAAACTTATGAAAAACACTATTTAAAATATAAGAATAAATTCATAAAGAAAAGAAAAATATATTAAGAAAATTAAAAATATAAGAAGATAAGATAATCCAAAAAAATATAGAAGATTTAAGATTGAAAATTAGAAGAAAAAAATTAAGATGGAGAGTGAAATGGAAAGAAGATAAGTGAAACTAAAACTCTCTTTTTCAAATAAACAATGTAAAATAGGATCATGTAAGGAACAAATGATTCAAACATGTCCCCAACTTCCCACACCATATCTAAAGAAAAGATAAGTATCCCTGTATAGATACATAAATTTTCATGGAATACCCTGTACCCGGATAACACTGCCGACTTTGACATATATCATCAAAATCAACCCGAATACCGATGAAATATTATGAAAAGGCTGATTGGGTGGTAGTAATTTCATATTGTTGCAGGAGTAGAACTAGGTGGATAATCTTATGAGCCATTGCGTCTGCAACATCAATTCATGATGGGCCCACAGGGGTTCACAGCTTTCAAGTCATTGAGATGACATGTTTAGCTTAACAAATAATAAGTTCTAGCAGGATAGAGTAAAAAATGAATTCAACTGACATACATTATAGAAGCACTAGTGTAAGTAGAAATTTGGAAAAAAAAGAAAAAGAATTCTTCATAATGATATCATAATTGGCATCAGAAACTGATTTTGACATATCAGCACCAGGATCTTGCTATCTTATTTCTCAACAGTCTCATAGGAAATGGGAAGTGAACAATTGACTATGACCTGGATACAAATTGTAATAAAGGGTTTTGGTAAATCTATTTGCAAAGAAGTGGACATTGACAATGAAAGGTGGAATGGTGCCCTGGTCCAATCTCAGTCATATGAGATAGATTTTCATAGTTGAGCTAGCGTATAAAGAAGTTCCATTCCAAATTGTCACATGGCACTAATCTCAATCAACTCTGCTCAACGTTTTCTCAGAAAAATTTAAGTTATTTCCATTTGCATTTTTAACAAAAACTATAACTATTTCCTTTAACAGAATTTCCAATTTGAATTGAGGAAACATACTGAGCTGTAGTCGGTGTTCTTGATTACTGAAAGAAAATTCTCAGGGAGGACATCTGATGAAACTAATTCCTGCACAATGAAAGTAAATATTCAGACAGCATCTCTAGCACAATTGCCAACTTAAAAAAACAATACCATCATCATTAAATAAGTCTTCTCAAAAAATTGGTGTTCGCTAACAGATCACAAAATGAAGGTTTATTGGAAAGATTATGCAAATAGCTAAAACAAACTGTAATTGTTGCCTTCCTACAAAATTGTCGGCTACAACCTAAGAAGTTAATTTGCACAAAGAGGTACCAACTAACAGTCATGAAGCTTCGTCAAGCAAGGTACATGATGAAATTTGATATAGAAAATCAAGTACACTAGTGAAGGATTGACTAAAATGAACTTGCACATGATCCTTAGTACACTAACAGTTTAAAAGATCATAAGAAAAGAAATGCAAAAAATTACCATAAAAGTTCGATGTGGAGTTGCATTTGACAGAATAACTGAAGAATGCAAATGAGTTCCATCAGCTAAGTCGACCTAGAGAATTACACAAATACATAACTGTTACAAGAGCTTGAATGGAGTCGCACATGCCGTTTTAATCAGAGAGGGCTCACCCCAGTTATAGCACCAGATGCCGCATCAACCGTGATTTGGGACTACCTAATCAACAATGCCACAGAACAATTAGTGTGACAGTGAAACAACAGGACATAGCAAGAATGTAACTGTAAAGGTAAAATGTAGCACAAAAATGTTTAAGTACTCATGAACGTGAATAAGCATTAAAAAAGAAGTAGCAAAGCTTCTAACACTTTGATTAAGATTCATAATTTCAGCAACAAGTCAAATGTGTTAATTCCAATGGGCCGATGGCAGGCACCTAATGTCCAATGTAGGGTCCTACTTAAATCCTCTGATTAGACCAAATCTTTGGTCCAAAGACTAGCAGATTATCAAAGAAACAAATTCTATGTAGTAAAATTAGAAGTGAGTGATTGACCACCATGGCATCTTCCTCAAATGCTCATAACATCAAAAAGATCCTCATCTTCTCAAAAGGAACATAAGTTTGGTCTTATTTTCTTGTAAAAACATCATGACTCTCATGTAACCACAATATTGAGTTTTTTAAGATCACAGTTCAGAGCATAAGGAATCCCTTTGCCATTGCTAAAGGGGGCCAAAAAAAAAAAAGAATAGATACCAATGCTTTACAGAAGCATACCTCTGCATTTGTCACAATATGAGCACCAGCCTCACGAGCGGCGGTACTAATAGCCGAAGACACTGAGCCCATTCCACCTTCAACGTACCTACATAACATTCTCTTTCAAGATATAAATATAATTTGCACCTAATATGATGTTGCGCCTATTTGTCCTGCTCATTAAGACTGGTGGAAATAAGATGACATCATGTCATACTGAGCAGATGCTATGAAACTTGCAAATTCAAGGACAAAGTAAAATATATAAGCCAAAGGAAGTGTTAAGTAATCAAAGATACTTACGACCAAACACCTCGTGCACCATCAGTTTCTCCCATTACATGGTGAAGTAGCACATATCCAGACCCAGGGGTGTGGACAGATGCCTGAAAAAGGTTTCAAAATCTAATGACTTATTCAAGTAAAAGCTAAAAGCAAACAGAATAAATTTGCAAGAGACCAGTGAATTAACAAGGCTACCAATCACATATTCAATTCGCATGTCAATTTTGTCTTTGAAAAAGATAAGAAAAAGCTTTTTACAAATAATTTTGCCATGTTTATACATAAAAGACTCACAGTCTTGCTAACTATGTCACACCTGAATCTTTTCTATCAAGTTCAAACAAATGTTGGACATGCACTTTTTCTAGTTCTTGAAAAGTTATAATCATTATAATTCATTTCACTTGATAATTTACCACAGCGTAAAAATAGCAAGGATATAACATGGATTTATGATCATAATGTAATCCAATTAAAAAAAAAAATCATCAACTTCACGGAGGAATTTTCAGCAATAGTTAGTAGGGAGGTAAAGGAACATGAATATATGTTGTTTTGCATTTGATAAATATAGAATCACACCAAGAAATAGGTACAAAGGTCTCCGCAAATATAGGTCCAGAAAATGTTAAACTGTGTGCTTCCTGACTGTCAGAGACAACAGAGCATCTTTTTCACCTTGAACCCATGACACCCAAATCACTAACAAGTAACATTACCAACACACAAAACCATAAAGAGAAACCTGATGGACTAGGCTCTTGCCAGCACAAGGTATGGGAGAATTGCAAACAGGCTTAAACCCTATCAAATGAAAATGTTGTTCCATTGTCTTTATACCATGATGAAAAGCCACTAATGATCAGCATACACGCCAAACAGGGGGAAAGGAACTTAAACCCTAAAAAACATTGAGATTGCATAACTATCTACGCGTTGTAGATTAATTATGAACCTGATGCTACAAATTAAGGACTTCTCTCTGAATCTAGTATGCTGATCCAGCGCTTGGTTGGAACGATGTAGACATCTTTACCTGCTAATTTCTTTTTAAATTTTGAGTCCATTATTCCCAAACTAGCCTTTATTAAAGAAGCTACACGCTTCCAACAAGGCCAATATTAAGATAGTCGCATTCATACATAGTTTTGCCGTCACTACTCTAGAGAATTCTTAAGACTTAAGTTTTCTTTTAGGATAAAACACAAGTTAAGGAAAAAAAAAAAAAGGCATAGATGAGGGTGGTACAACTCGCAATCAATGAGATATCAGTAAAGAAAATACCATAGCCCCAATCACAGCATCTGTTGCAAGTGTCGCCTTCAATACTTCTGCCTGCAGAAAGCGAATTTGTGAAGAAAAAAACAAATAGTGATTCTAGTGTTAAATTAAGGCATTTATATGGTGATGTAACAGTTAACCTAGATATACAATTCATAATGATTCAAAGCCTTTTTTTTAACAGTAAGCAGCAAGGGTACTTAGGTGGGTGACGTGGGTCACTACTCTATAAAAGATTTACTCAAGACAGCCTATGAGAAAGTAGTTATAAATTTATTTACAAATAAATAATGAGGATAATGAAATGAAAATTTTACTAAGGTAAATATGCCCCTAATACCCTTACATTAGCAAGTCTAAGACATCTCAAAGCCAAGCAGTATTTAGCTTTTCTGATATGTCCCCAGTTTAAATATAGTTAAGATTGATTGCAAGATTATGTACATTTTGGTTGTCAACAATGAAAGCATAGCAGAAATCACTTTTAACACCTGCCCTTTTAAAGTAGAAGTTAGTCATTATTATACTCTTTTTCCAGTTTCTTTATACTCATTGACCATTAACTCTTGTCTAACACTTATTTTACAAATGTCATTTTTCTCATTGATCGTTATATCATGTCTAGCACACATGTCACTGGCACAAATCCTTTAGCATGTTATTCTGCACAAAAAAATAATTTAAAAAAAATAAATAAATAATAATAATAATAATAATAATAATAATAATTTAAAATAATAATAATGATAAATAATCACCAACCACCAAATGCATCACCAATTCATCACAATAACAATCCCCCAGAAAGGGGCAAACCAAAGCTAAACTAACAACCATGTAGAAACCATCACATGTGCATCCTTGAGAAGTTTACGCCTTCATGCATCTATAAATGGAGGTTGTAATTTCAACTACCACAGAAATGAGCATAAAATAGTCAAACCTGTGACTTGAGTTCAACCCAACTGACGACACAAACATTTATTGATTGACTGTCTCGACTACAACATACTGAAGATACTAAACATGTAAGTTACAAACGACACACAACATGCATGTTTATAACCCACAAGTAGTTGATAAACATATATCAAAAAAATGCACATGTTACTAACACTAACGTCTCTTGTTAAGCCATCTCCCACTGATGTTTTTTTTTCTTGCATCCATTTCCTATAATAACAATTGAAAATAAAATTATAGAGTGCGATATACAAATTATCCAAGTCTTCTAACTTTCCACGCTATAACATATCTCTGTATTTTAAAATAAAGAATGCCAAAACCAAAAAGGGAAGGAAAAAAGGCCAAACTAAGTGATCTAGAAACATAAATATCATATTGGATATTGAAACCAAAATATTAATATTGCACATTGAAACAAATTTGAGACATTGGCACAGGTTTATTAAGAGTTCTTTGTGAGTTTGTGGTGAGTTAAATTTCATGAACAAAAATTTAGCCATACAATGGATCACCAGTTTATTGCAATCTTTTTGGTTCTGTGAACATGTCTTGTGGTTTGTTATAAGACTTTGCACAGTGGCATACAACTCGCAACAAACCTTCAAATGTGCAGAAGTACTTTTTAGTAAACAGACAAGAGTCAAATTAACCAATCAACCGGTTGACTTAATTCTAAAAATTGATAATAATCTTACAATTCAATATGAGTAAATCAAGATGGTACTTTGCAAAATAACTATCCACATTATCAGATATTTTATTCCAAGAGGGTTCAAGTTATATCTGAAACAATAAAATTCATAGTTCCAATTATCTGGAGCCAGAAGATTGGCTTTAAGCCTACAAAAGCCAAATCAAGTACCTAAAATTAGACTCTAAATAAAAAAAATTCTATTACAATTTTAAGAAACAAGCTGACTTCAGTAGGAACCAAGCAACAGAGGCTGTAGGTGTTAGTCGACAAGTAAAAGAAATAGCTCATGACACAAAGGTAGGATTAAACTTGCGCACCTCAAACCAGTTATTTAAAACCTTTGATGCTGGTGAAACCAATAGTTCCACAAAATCCCTGAGAAAAGCAGCAAACAAGATTTAACAAAAGTAGACATGTAGCGTATGGAAACGAAAGAATCATGGACATCATATTTGTTCACCAGAATATATCCAAAGTATAATCATGAAATCATATGAAGAGAGCATAAAATCAACAAAGAACCAAAACTCACAACATGTCCTTCTGTCCCAGTGTGAAAGTCTGCTGGAGACAACGACTCCAAAATGCAGACGCTTGTAATTTATCCTTCACCTGACTCACAAAGGATGATAAATCTTGCCTGATTTCTGGAGTCCGTGAATCCAAAAGAAAATCCATGAATTCACAGAATCTTTCCAGCTGCTTCTCATACCTATATCATAACAAATGCATGTGACACACTGATAGATATCCTTTAAGCAAAGAATGACCACAGGACTAGCTTCAGTGAGTATATAAGTTATAAAGAACTACGATATACAAAACATCATGAACACATTCTTTACAAAAATTAAAGAGAACACAAGTTCCAATCTTTTTAATTCACTCTAAAATGGAAAAATGTCATCAGTTTGAGAGATATTTCCAGAAGAGTAACAAGCATAATGTTTGATGAAGAGTCCGATAGATAGAAAATAATTCGAACAAAGAATGGTCGCAAGACTAGCTTCAGTGAGTTGTTGATCATAGAACAGAACAGAATTTTCCAAGCTTTAAAATAACTAAAGTATACAAACACTGTGGTCAAATAATCATTAGAAATCAAAGACAACACAAGTTTTCAGTGAGTTGTTGATCATAGAACCAAACGCAATCTTCCAAGCTTTCAAAGACTAAAGTACACAAACAATGTGCACACATAATCATTAGAAATCAAAGATAAAACAAGTTTCGATTTTTCTTATGATGATATTCATTCTTAAACGAGAACAATCATCTTTGGAAAGATAAATTCAAGAAGAGTAAAGAGCATCACGCTTGATAAGACTCTGCATCTTTCTTCGAAAACTTGGCGATCTCTGAGTGATTCAAAGCCGCATCAGGCCCCAAAAGAAGATACCGCCCATCAAGACAAGGAGTGAAAGATGATGGATTCCGTCTAAGAAGCTTCAACCCATGCCTCTTCAAATCGAGCTCCCTTTCATGATCGAAACCAAGAAACCAAAAAATCAATCCAAGAAAACAAGAAAGAGAAGGAATGTAAGAGAGAGCTGAGGCTAGGTTACTGGATGACAGAGGGGCGGAGTAGGCTCTGGAGGTAGCTGCAGCGGGAGAATCGGAACCCGGGGACGATCTCTTCGGTGACGGCGGCACCGCCGATGATGTGGCGGCGCTCGAGGACGGCAACTGAGAGGCCAGCACGGGCTAAATAGGCCGCCGCCGTCAGACCGTTGTGCCCACCACCGATCACCAATGCGTCCCACTTCTTCCCGGAGAGGGTCTCGGCTCCGCCGGCGGTGACGGAGGACGAGAAAGATCGCCGGAATGCCAGGAACCTCGCCGCCGATCGCATGGTTTCTTGTTGTTTTCTTTATGTTGGGTGGGAAAAAAAAAGAGCGCGAGGGAACAAAAAGAAAAGAGACTATAAATTAACAATAAAAAAATTTTAGTAACAAATTATGCCATCAATTGGTCCCATGGTCTAGTGGTCAGGACATTGGACTCTGAATCCAGTAACCCGAGTTCAAATCTCGGTGGGACCTAAAGTATGGTTTTCTCTTTTTTATATTTTTTACTAATTCTTTATTTAATAAATATTTTATGATTATTTTTATTATTATTTTTATTTACTATGTTAAAGAGATGTACATGTATGAAATAAGTTCAATAACTACATACAATACATGGATGTACATATATGTCGAAGAATTAATCATCCAGCCTATGCACTCTTAGTCTTAGTTGTCAATAAAGGTTTTTGACTTTGTAAAATGCACCAACAATTGACTATCTAAAAATTTCTATCAACTTTTATAATATTATAACAATCATTTAAAAATGCATGGGAAAAATCACAAAGAATATAAATCTATGAAAAAAAGGTAAAAAGCACAAGTATGTTTTAATTTGATCTTTTAATATTATAATAAGGCGAAAATTTAAAATTTTTTGTTTAATTTTTTTTTTTAAGAAACTTAATTAACAGATCTTCACTAGGTCTGTGATGCAAGCTACTACATAGCAGACCTTTTTACAACTAGATATTGATATCTTTAAAGGAAGAGAGGAGGGTTGTGCAGTTAGTTAAGATTATAGTAAGGATGGAGCCTAGTGGAAAAACATTATTAGACATCCTCTTGACTAAGTTCAACGAGTCAGTTTCTATCACCAGATCATCAGAACTATGGTTGAGTAACCATTAGAGAGTTGCTCTACAGACCAGGGTTTCTACTAGTTATGAGACCGGAATGAATGGGAAAGATCCATGAGTTGTTACGTTGCTATGAAACAAGCAGTCTCATTCCTGATAATAGCACTAAACGAGGCATGGGAGTGTCTTCCATCAATAGTTGCATCGATATTGCATTTTAGGTGGCCTTTTGGGGGTGCGGACTAGCGAACAAACTTTAGGAAACCAGAGTAGGTGGAAGGGAAGAATGAGGATTATGAATGTGTTGTCACTGATCTGTAAACATTGTCTACATGACGGATGAGAGAAGAAGGTGAAGTATGTTTGTGAGACCACAAGAGGGAGTTTCTATTGTTCCCAACGCTCCATAGGATAGTTGCAACTTGGGCTTTTCCATTGGTGATAAGCAAGTTGAGTAAAAGCCCCACTAGTCTTTAAAGTTGGAGTGTGCATGGTTCATAAGTGGAAGAGCAGAAATAGACTAAGTTCTCTGAGCAAACATGCACTCTACCAACACATGCAAGACTAACTCTTTAGCTTGGAGACAAACAATGGGCATTTAAAAAGAGTGGCTCTCATTGGAAGGATGTTATGGCAAGCTTTCCAAAGGAAGACTTTCACATTCAATGTAACCTTCAGATGCCAAAGTTCTTTCCAAGCTTAGGAAGATGAATGTGGATAACTCAGTTGTAGATTTAGTGCTGCATGGTAGAGGGGGCACGGGGTGAGGTTTTCCTCTACCTGGCCAAACACATCCAGTCAACTGACCCCACAAGCCGGGCCATCAACCTGTAACATGCCCGCATTGTAGCGGGCCCAGTTACAGGTTGAGTTGTTCTCAACCCGTGACCCCGCGGGTCACTCAACCCGCCTGGTTGAACAGGTTAACCCGATGAGTTAGGTTTTTTTTTCAATTTTCAAAAAAATTCAATGCTTCACATGGGTATTGAGTCATTGACCTCTGCTACCATTCAAAAATCTTTTTACCAAATGCACTAACATATCTTAGGGAATAATGGTGAATATATATATATATATAGATAGATAGATAGTTGTTTGATTTAATGACACCTACTTCATTAAGACGATGTTGTTGAATAATGACAAGATAATGATAACTTATACTATATTTTATTTAATTAGTTACACAAAATATTTTTGTGTGTCTTACACTTGCAATATAATGTGAGTAGATATTTAGTATTAAGTGAAAACATACTGAACATATCAAGTTTCCAATTATCACCCTTAAAATTGAAATGCAAATTTGCATAAATGATTAGAAGTGTGTTTAAATTCGATAACAAAAGTAAAGATAAGAAGTCCTAAAACTAGTGACTTTTTTTTCACTAACAACATGAACATAAAAATAATAGTCTTTGAGAGTTTGAGAGTGAAACTAAGTCTTAGGTAAATATCAATAGTGACAAATAAGTAGTTAAGTGGTAATTTCGATATAAACTAAAAAGAATTATATGAACTCTCATTTCTACCACACTCAAGAAAATATATAAGCAATTTAAGTCACACCCAAGAAAATATATAAATAGTTTAATTCAATAATAAAACAAATTAAGGGTCAGCCCTTCACAATTTGTTTAAGTTATTTTAATTTGTTTCAAATTTTTATTTATTGAAATTATTATGAATTTTATGATTTTTTAAATTAATTTTTAAAAAAATATGGTTTGAGGTTTCTTTTTATTCAATTGTTTTTAATAGCAACTAAACAAAAAGTAGTAGGGTGATCAGTTATAGTGTTGGAGGGCTTTGCAATAGGTTCACGTTCAAATCCTGCAAGCTACACTCAAAGCTAATTTTACTTTTATTTAAAAAATAATAATAATATTTTAAGTTTTAAATAACCGCCGATTGGGCGGGGCGGGCCGGGCCCGTACCCGGCGGGTTGTGAGGCTTGCCAAGCTAGGTCAGGTCACCTTTGGGTGGCCTGTGACCCGCATGGTTTGCCAGGTCAACCCTGCTCGACGGGTCACTATTGTATACCGAGCCGATTATGGGTCGGCCATAAACTGACTAGGGCCCGGTTAACCGGCCAATGCCCATGTCTACTGCACGATATGCACTTTTGACTGAATAGTTCTAATTGAGAGAGAGATGTTTATAATGATTTGCACATCTCGATCATCTAAGAGAGATTATAATTTGCTACCATCTCACTGACACAAAGATGTTTAGATCCAGTTACTCTGGTGTAGTATGTAGTTTATGTTTGTTTTGCATGACTTTATAGATAATAGATGATTTTTTTCCCTTTGTCAAGGGAAGTGTTCCTACATTAGCATTGGACACATGGTTAAAAAATAAGGAAAAACATAAATATCAAAATAATTATATAACCTTCAATTTTATATTATTTAAAAAAATAAAAATAAAATTTCAACAATATTTTTTTTGTACATAAACTACCAAATGACAAGTAAATATTTACAAAATCAGTTTTTATATTCTTATAAAAAAATTTGATTTTATAATTTCATAATTGTATACCTTATAGACTTTGGTTTAAATAAAGGTTGATACAGATATTTAGCAATTCATATCAAAACTTTAATTTCAATGTCAGCAATAAATGCAGTTTACAATCATGTCATTCATTCTGTTTGAATGTATAGTAAATTTTTTCGCAGAATTTTATTTCATAGGATTCAAAATTGATTCATGTGGAATTTACTATAAGAAAAATTCCTACAGAATGTTGTTTGGATGTGCACATGAATTTTTCCATAGAAATTTTTAATTTTGTAAAAATGAAATTAGCCATTAGAGTTTTTTTAAAAAAACTAGCCCTTGGAGTTTTTGAAAAACTAAATGTTAGAGTTTTTTAAAAACTAGCCGTTAACAATTTTCCTCTATTTAAAGCTAACACTCTTATGCAACATGTAAACTTATCTCTCTTTAGTTCAAATTTTTACGTCTCAAAGTCTTTTGTTTTAATATAGATTTGGATCAATGGAAAAAGATTAATGAAGATGATGACGAATTCATGCTCACCATTTTACCAAGTCTATTTCCTATATGTTCAGAAACTAGGCATTGTCATACATTAATATTAATCTGTGATAATCTTCTCCTCCAATCTAGTTTCATGTCAAATGTTTTATGATTTTAATGTTTTATTATAAATATGAGTTTAATATCTTTTTTAGTTTATTTAATGATTATTATGAAACTTTGCATAGTTGCCATCTTTAATATTAAAAATATCACAAAAAATCAAGTGCAACATAAATTTTCTTTCTAAAAAAAGTTGTTAATCCCGAATTTGAAAAGTGAGAAAAAAAAAATCAAATATAATATTTTACTTCTTTGTCTCTATCTATTGCCAACAATCTCTTTATGCAACTAGGTATATTGTTTTGAAAAATTCTACGGGAGTCGGATATGAATAAGGTTATTGCAAAGCAATCATGGTTTACAAGCTCTTATACAAGTGTTTATCAAGTGCAAGGATAAATCCTATGCAGGTAGAGGAGGATAGTGAAGATAGTAGTAGTATAATAAGGTATCAGGGCAATATCTTGTACACCTTGACGGAAAAATGATGATTATTAGTTATTTACATGATTTAGTTTGCAAAAATAACATTTGAAAATAGTTTCTTTTTTGTTAATGGGGAAGTATATTTGGAATAAATTTTGATTCTTTTAGAAAGAAGATTAAATATCTTATTTGTTAATGGATGAGTGAATATTTATTACATTAGGGTTTATATTTTTATAACAATCTATAAATTTATTATTGCATACCGTGCTAAACCACCCTAACAATATCTTCATATAAAAAGCCATAAAAGGGAAGTGAGTGCACCACAATTCATATTATAACCCTAATTCTACAATGAGCCTAGGAGGCCGCATGCCTTTTCTTTTTTTCTATGTCTTTTTTCTTCTTTTTTTTTTATATTTCATGATTTTCTTATCTACTTTCTCCGTTCATTTTAAGTTGTCACGTTTTGGAGCTCTTTTGTGTTCCTTTTTTTACTTGTCACATTAGAAACTTTGTGCAGCATTAAATAATTTTTTTTTCTAAATTTACCTTTTAATTTAATGTACTTGTACAATTTTCAATAAAACAAAATCAACTAAGAATTAAATTATATTCTCCACTAGTGGGGTTTTAAATAAAGGTAATTTTGGAAAGTAATGGATTTTTTTTTTTATAAAATATAGGCAATCAATCAATTTTAACCAATTTTTCTTAATGGTGTGAATTAGTTAAATGTGACAACTAAAAAGGAACAAAGGGAGTATTTTTTATATTGTGATCTTTGTCTTCCAATCCAGTAACATCTAATAATCTTGGTAAGATAGTTTAATTTTGTTATTTTAAAAAATTTATTAGAATACTAATATTGATAGATTTTTATGTGTTTACATCGCGATTCATATTATAACCATAATTTTACAATGAGCATAAGCGGCCGCATACCCTTTCTTTTCTCCTATGCCTTTTTTCTTCTTTATTTTTCATATTCTTCTTATCTATTTCTTATGTTATAATCTTTGCCCTCCAATCTAGTTACATCTAATAATCTCCGTAAGATACTTTAATTTTGTTATTTTTAACATTTTATTAGTATCCTAACGGTAATATATTCTCATGTGTTTGTTTACTAATTGTTTTGTAATCATTGTAGGATTTCAATGCAAAAAATTTGGAAGGAAATCATGGATAACACATGTCTTTTCATTTTTAATTTTAGCCACAAAAAAAAAAAAATCAAATAACAAATACAGCAAATATAATATATATATTTTCTCTATTTCTAATTTTCTATTATGCATCTCTATACACTCCATCTTAGCCAAGTTTGAAGTTTGAAGGAATCATTAGGAAGTTGGCTATGGATAAAGTCGTTATAGAGTTATTGTGGCTTACAAGCTCTTGTACAAGAGTTCATCAAGTGCCAGTATAGATTCTACATAGAAGGGAATGATAAAAATAATACTTTCTCCGGTCCTTCTTACTTGTGTCATTTTAACAAAATCTAGTTGGTAATTTAAAATTTATAAAAAATTATATTAACTTTTTCAAGATAACCCTTATTTAAAACATGATTTAATATTATGTGTAGTTGAATATGATTTATTCGAAGTTATAAAAATACATTAAATACAATGGATAAATTTTAAGAAACAATATTTAATGCTTTATAAATTTTTAAAATAGACAAGTAAAAAACACCAAAAAAACTTCTAAAATGGGACAAGTAAAAAAAACACGAGGGAGTAATATAATATAGTATCAGGGTATAATTTTGTACATCTTGAGGAAAAACAATGATTATTTTATATTTATGAAGTATACTTTGTAAAAATAACATTATCTTAATAAAATAAAATTATTGATGATTTAAAAATAATATTGGTGGATTTTTTTTGGTTAATTGTGGGAAAGGATATTTTGAATAAAATTGTGATTTTTTTAAATTTTTGCAAAAGTATGGTACATGTTTTATTTTGAAATATGTGGTTTAAAATAAGACATGATTGAGGTATTCTCACATAACAAATGAGGTTATATTAAAATAAATAAATAAATTGTATAATTTATTTGATTTTTTAAAAAAAAGGAAATTCTGAGTTAGTAGTTGAAAATATTTATTAAAAAATTGCTATATTTTGATTAGAGGAGTCGTAATTGAAAAAAAACTAAAATGTTATTATATAGAAGTACTACATTATAATACCATGGTTAGGGATGTTTTTCTCAAATGTTGACTCTAGTATGTAAATATATCATTGGTTTTTTTGAAACATATTAGAGTGTCAGAAACAAATAAATCACTGACCATTTTTCTAGTCATGTAAAATTAACATAAAAAAATTAAATTAATAAAAATATTTCAAATCTAGACTTAAAATAACATTAACAAATTTAACTCGAATTTAGAAATTTCATAAATTTATCTCTTTACAAAATATTGAATATAATCAAATATCTTCTTATTGAAATTTCTTGCATTTAAAAGTAATATTTTATTTTATTTTTATAATTTGTTGTACTATGTTCCTCCTATCTTCCCAATAAATCATAATCTTTTAAAAGTAATTCACAATATTTTCCACCTATTTCATTGTAAATTTTAATAATAAAAAAGTAATAAAATTATAAATAACTGCTTTGATACATGCCAATACCACTAAAAATATACAGAGTCATATGTAACTCTAGTAATAAAATTATAAAACACAAAAACTTATTACTATAAATAATAGAATTTACATCCCCTATAGACATCTATATATAAGAAATCTATGGATGTCCAATTATCAGCCGTTGGATCATGATCCAACGACTGACATTGATGAACAATATCATTGTTTATTATATTGTTTCAAATAGTAATTACTGTTTATATTACAGTATTACTACCGTTCATCAACGTTAGCCATTAGATCGAGATCCAATGGTTGGTAATGAACATTCATAAATTTCTTATCTATAGACGTCCATAGAGATTGGTCTTCTAAATAATATTGGTCCTCTAAATAATATGATTGATAGCAGTAATCAAATTTAAAAAAATTAAAATTTTAAAAATTATAAGCTTAAATTTAAAATCTTAAGCCAAAATAAAATATAAAATATTTAATAATAAAACCACCTCTAAAATAGTGCGTACGTCATTTCCCTTTAAGGGTGTGTTTGGTTGGATGTAATTGTAAATGCATTGGATTTTCATTTACAATGTAACTAGAAATTCATAGATTTGAAAGTATTGTATGCAAAATCTAATGTTTTGATTTGGACGAACCCGGGATTTATGATGTGGGGGGAGGGCAAAATGTTATTTTCGATCAACATAAATTGTATTCAAAACAAAATAGTGCGATATTGTGACATTTAATTAAAATAATCACAAAAAAACATAAAACATTTATCTATGCACACTAGAGCTAGAATTGCCATCTGTGCGACGCATGCTACTCAGAGGAGTGACCGAATCTGACGAGTTTGCATTTTTTGAAAACATTGTAGAATCGCCTCATTGTCAATAGTTGCAAAAACCTCTTTCTCAATATTGACAATCATGCTATCGTTCATCCACTCGTCTCCCATTTTGTTGTCTGCAGTCGGGTTTTCACAATATTCATCACCGAAAATGCCCTCTCAACACTAAACATTATTTACTTATACATATATACATTATGATACATGTTAATATTTGATATTTGATATTTTCAACATTTTTTAACTCATCAAGGCATTTAATCAAACACATTGTAGGCATATTTATAAAAAATGAAATTTATCATTCATGTTATATTTATTTCACCCATAAATTTAATACATTTATTCTCTCATTTTCAATAAGAAGTAATACTTGATCATTGATTGTATGATCCAATAATTAAAAAAATAAATAAATACTAAAAATATACATACTCAAAGTGAAAACCCGAAAAGTAGAGAGGATGCGATGTAGAAGCGTACCCGAGTTGAAGAAGTACAAAAGCTGGAATTTTTGAATATTTTTGAAACACGGAAATAGATTTTTGATTAAAGGAGTAAAAACCCGACCTTTCAAATGTTTGAATGTTGGTTAGTTTTGAGAAGGAAAGAATGAACGGCTGAGATTAATTTCATCAAAATAATTGGTTTAAGTTCGAGGCAACCTTAAGAGTCAAAAATTAGTTTTTCCAATGAACGGCCGGGATGAGATCATCAAATGGATGCACATTAGTTCGAGGTAATATTAGTTGGTTTGGTTTAACCAGAATGCAATTGACTCATGCTCTCAATGCACCAATTTCATTTCGATTCATCGAAGTTTACGTAAATTATAAAAGCATAGTTTCAAACTTGGGCTGGTCCTTTGAACATCTCATCTTCCATGAATTATCCCGACTTGTACAAATGTTTTCTGAGGTCGAGTTGAATACAAAAGTTCTTCCTCATGGTCTTTAGTATCTATGTAGTGATTATCGAGGTGGATGAGAGGCTGCTGGCAGGGCTGGCATGGCCGAAGGGGGGGCTGGTTTGCATGGTTCTATAACTTCTATGTTTTTCCGAAAACCAAAAACAAAAACCTCACGGGCTCTGTGAGGGTTTGAAGCCCTGCTAGCCCCCTCTTGGTTCCGTCCCTGTTTGGTTGGATGTAACTGAAAATACTGTATTGCAAATTTTTGTGTTTGTTTAGAGGGATTTGTAAATCTGTATTATAAATCCAGGTGTTTGGTTTGATGTATTAAAAGATGTGGGCACCCATGGTTAGATTACCCCAAAACTTACAATCTTTTGTGTTTGCTTTTATTTTTAATATCAATATCGATTATTTTATTGAATGTAATTATTATATTAATCAACATAAGCATTAAATTTTTAATTAAATTAATTTCTAAATTATTGTTATATTTTTTTAAATATATTATACTTCTCGCAATAATGCTTTATTTTTAACACATGAATTTTTTATTTTCTTATTTAAATTTAAATTAATTGATATTATTTTTATTATTACAATTATTAAATTGATCAATTTACTATTAATTTTATGAAATTAATTCCTAAATTATTGCTATTATTTTAATTTGTTATAAATATTAATTATTATGTATAGTATTTTTTTTTATTAATTTAATTATATAAGCATGGAAAGATACTCATAAAAAAAGCAAAATTTCATTAAATTCTCTCACGGCATTAATAAAATTTAAAGTTAAATCTGACCCCAAAACATTCTCATGACCATGACCATACAAAGTTAACTTTTATTTTAAAAAAAAAAAATTGAAAGAGCTTCATCCGGGTAGGCAACGGCCATTAGAATCTTGGCATCAACATCTACAATGTTGATGCCATAGCTTATGAAATTGAGTGTTGATGGCGGCTGCTCAAGGTCCAAGGGAGGAGTTGACGGTGATGGCAATTTGCAGTTGCTTAGGTTTAAGGGAGAAATTGAAGGCGGCTGCAGATACTAATGTGACTGCGGAAGGAAAAGTTGAGTGCTTCGATGAAGGCTGCTCAGGGTTGGCGGAATAAGAAGTTAAGTGCTTCGACGGCTGTATTTTAAAAAATACACATTATTAGGTGCTTCTAATAATATATTTCAAGTTACATGGAATTTTAAAAGTTTGCAAACTAAACACTAGATTTTAAAATATCTAGTAACTTTTACATTTATAAAATTAAATAGTAATAATTAATTATTTAATAAATATAATATAATATAATATAATTAATTATATTATATTATGAATAGTGTTGAGGTTTTATACTCACCCGCGCTCATCGGCAACCCATTCCCGGCGCCGGAACCCTAGATCGCCGTGGTGTTCTCATAGACCTATCCATCGCTGCCCAAATCCATTCTCAGCGCGCTTATATTTCACTCCGGTCATCTCCACCGCCAACCTTTTCGGCGCCTTCCTTGAGAATCTCCTCGCAGGACTCCGATGAGTTCCGGAGAGTAGTTGTGATCTTTGTGTTTTCATAGTTACTGGTATGTGCTATTGCTTCTCATAAGAGTATGAATTGATTTTTTGTTTGCTTTAAAATTGAAAAGTTATGTTTTTGCTATTGCAATTCTTCTCAAAAGTGTAGCTATTATGATTTTTTTATCAGCACTTTCAAACAGAATAGAGAATTTCAAGGCATTTGGATGGCAATGATCATCAAGTTCTTATCAAGATAAAACCTTATCTAAGCCTCTGGCTGTCTCCTTCAAAGTTTAATCTCATCCTATTGCCCTAATCTATACAGGTATTTATTCATAAATAATGTTTTAATTGAATAGTTATGTTTGATTACAATTCTATTGATTTCTTCCTCTTCTTCTTCTTCTTCTTTAGTTCTAGCTTTAGTTTGTGGATTGACAACCTTGCACACAAGGTGCTTGACGAAATTTCTCAAAGAAAGAACAAGACTAGTTGTAAGTTTGATTAATTGATTATTCATTGTGTTTTCTGCTGTATGAAGAAGTTCACAACAAAGTCAAGTGATTTTCCAGAAGGCATTGTTCTTCAGATTTTGAAATGGCTCAGGAAGGCATTGTTTTATATCTTGAAAGGGCTATTTTGATGTTGTTTTGTTAATATGTAGCATAAGATATACACATGTCATTTGGAAAATATTCCAAGTAAAACAAGTTCAAACATAATTAAATTTTCTTGTTTCAATTCATTGTTAAGAATATGTATTCATAAATTATACTAATAACATATATGTTCTTGGCACGTTGAATACTTTTCTATAATAGATAAAAGAACTTTCTTGGCACATTAATAATATTTGCTATTACTTTAAAAACCAATGATCTAATTACATAGATATAGACATGTACTTCTATAAGTCATAATGCACTGTGTTCAATCTTTAGGTTTCAAATATTCATGTTGAGCGGATTTCTATAAGTTCAAATATACATGTTTTGCTTGCTGAGAGGTTTATATTCAAATTTACAAAATACAAATGCAGGATTTTTGTATACCATCTTGTTTCATTATTGTTCAAACCAATTAAAAATTTATTTTCTTTGATAATTTTACCTGCAATAGCGAAATTGAAATTCATCCTATTGAGTGTTTCTTCTCCTTGCTATTGGTCTACCACAAATTATGATTTAGTTTTCTTATGGAATGATTTTATCTCATTGATTGTGATTCCTTTTTTTTTTTTTAACATGATTATGTCCAGAAAGATGTGGTAATTTAAATTTTTTATAGTGCTCTGTCTGGAAATTCCATGTGAAAAAAATCCAGCCATTCTAAGCAAACTATGGCGATATGCAGATCATGTGACCGCACTTCTGGAAGTAGCTGATTTGATCTTGTGTTATCTTCTTATGAATAATTGCCAAACTGCTTAGAGATACTGGCTTGTAGTAAATAACTCAGGTTTTGGTTGGCAGATTTATGTGAAAGTTTTTTTGGTGGAACTACAAACTGGAAAATGATACCTCAACAGATTCTCATTGACCAGTGGATGCAGAATATAATTCTGGATTGGGAGATTTCTTGGAGTGGTTTGAATATATTTTCCTATGGAAAACGTTTTGCTGAAAGCCCTGTTGTGATGGACGCTTAGTTCTAAACTTCTAAAGCACTTCTTGAGTGGAGGATCACTTGAATTTAAATAATATTTCTACAGCTTTCAATGTGTGCATCTTTAGCTGATGGCTTTGCTTTGTTAGGAATGATTAATTGTCCCTCCAAACACGTAAATGTATATCGATATATACAATGTGTGTAATCTATAAATATATATGTATAGATTTATATTAATTTTTTTAGGAGAGTTAAAATTTTATGATTTTACGATTTTACGACCCGATCGTATGATCTGATTATATAGAGCCCTTAACTATCCTAGTTAAAATAGCGATTTTGGCAACCATGATCTACATGACTACATGTGTTGTTTTCATATTTGTATTTCCTGGTTTGACTAGTTGTTTTAGTGGAAGAATAATGTTGATGATAATATTTTTTTTTGTCTCAGGTTCTTTGAATGGACCAAGAGCTGGAGTTGTCACTGCAAGACCTGAATGAAAAGGCATACAAGTTATTTTTGGAGTTCATGACAAGGTATGTTATATGATTAAGAACTCTGCAATAGTGAATGTTATCATCGTTGTGCTTTTTTATTTGGCTTTTTTCGCATGTAGAACTGAATTTCATTTTATGTTGTTGTGGCTATTTTTGTTTGAAATCTTGGAAAATTTTATATTTACTGAAATGTGCATTCCCACGCAACAATGACCAAATTGCGCGGGGTGCGCATCTACGTGGTTTTTTAAAAACAAAATGGGCCGGGATTTTTTTAAAATATATTTTTGAAAACAAAACATATAATGCGGAGCCCAATTGATTTTTAAAATAAAAAATAATATATTTTTCATTTTAGTCCCTCCAAATACTTTTTGAAGATTTCTTTTTATTACAAATGCGACAAGAGCAACAATCAAGGACGTGCACACAATCGAGAATTGAACATCCGGTTGTGACTCTATGACACCCTATGCATAAAGGGACCCCTACCACTCGTACATGGTGAACCTTTACTCACCATGCGTTGGGTGGAATTTAAACTAACCTCATGCATGAGCGCGAAGACTTTATCCATTGAGCTAGCCCAATGTTAGTTTTAAGATGTTTCTCTTTGCCCACTTATACTTCTTTACGTTTATTTTTATCCATTTATTCTCATTTTTCAATATTTTAAGAGTAATTAGTATATTTTTTACAATGTTATTTTTTACAACAATGAGAATGTTGAATTTCATTATAACGATCATGCTTAATAATAATTAAAACAAGCTCATGCAATATTGTCAATAGATCTATATATTGTAAAGAGTCTACAACAATTATAATGTTTAGGCTACATTACACTAATGTTGCACTTGTTGCATTTGTTAAAAAAAAAAAAAATAATATGGACTGACTGAAATGAAAAATGTATTATTTTTTATTTTAAAAAATCAATTGGGCCCTACATTATATGTTTTTAAATATTTAAAATAATTCTTGGGCATGCTTTGTTTTTAAATGTGCACCCTGCGCAATTTGGTCATTGTTGCACAGGGTGCACATTTCCGTAAATGATAAAAAGTTTGTAATATTTCAAAAAAATAGCCTGTACCCAACCTTTTTTTTGTGTGTGCTTACCTTTTCTTGATGCATGGGTTTCTTATTTATGCTGTATGGATTTGCTAAAAGCATAAGCTTTAAGGTGTAGATGACTAGAATTTATTTATTTATTTTTTGCCTATTTTGTTCAGTTGAATGGCTTCCATTATTTATTTAATTTATAATAATTGTGTATGTTTGGATGAAGGGAAAAATGATAAGAAAATATGACAGCAACAATTGTGGAAGTGAAGAGTATGAAAATTGCTTCTTTTCCATTTGTTTGTCTTTTGCATTTTTAAAACTCACAATCTATTCATATAGGAAATCAAACAGTTTTTAAATTCAAATCCTTGATGGTTGCTTTTTTGCCATACATTTTCTATGTGCAATTTGTTGGTGTACCCCCTTGGTTTGAGATTTAAGATCTTGATTGAAAAAAAAAACTCATCAAGTATATTCATCTCTTTTTCCACCAACCTGTAAACTGGAAACCTTGTCAATATATTGCCATTGTGCTTGTCATTGACAAATTATCCATCTTGGTTAAATAATATATATAGTTACTGGCAGCCCTTTCTAATCAGCTTTCCTCTACACATCAACTGCATTTATGTTTTCTTTGAATTTTTCCTCCTACAATACTATCTGATGAATGCCATGTTTGGCCAGGACCAAGAATTTCTTATGCTTGTTATTAGGATATCTAGTGGTGGACATGCATTTCTTAAATCGATGATCTTCTGTTTGCTTCATATTACTTTGCAGATTGGAATTGTTTCCCACTTTTGTTCTTATTATGATAATTTAACGAGCTGACATCACTAAATACCATTTTCTTTTAATTCCTTAATTTTGGCTAAGTGTTGAAATTCTTTTCTTGCCTTCTTTGAATCATGGATGAAAATCTCCGGTAGAACTGCACAGTTGGAGGAGTTGGCCAATGTAGGTCATCGTTTCCTTAGTGAATTTCATCAGCAGCTAGGTAACTGTTTTATTTTCATTTATATTTTTATGGTATGGCTATAAGTTTTCAAGAAAAAAATAACTTCCTAAAAAGGTTTTAGTAGCAAATATTTAGTGTTACTGAACTTTCATATCCACCAATGTTCTATAAAAGCCTAATTGAGGAGGATGATACATCTAAATTGCTTTCCCAAGACTGTTTTCGAGAGTGCACATATGCTTTTTATGTTCATTCAGGCCTCTCCTTGGGGTGGTTTTTGAAACTTTTTAGGCATGCCCTACATTCAACTTGTTTATCATGGAGCAGTTATTTGTGATTATTGAAAGTTATAGGATCTTGTGGTAAGCTTGCATTGCTTTGTTGAATATAGCATGTAAGGTCTGGAAAATTATATTTCATTAGTTTTCATTCAGAATGAGATATTTGATGCCATCAACTTTTCTTTCTTGGCAGAGATGTTGAGAAGGCCTTCTTTCATTGAAACTTCTAAGTTAGTCAATAGCATAACTAAAGTTAATCAAACTGACAGAATGAAGGCGTATATTGAAGCTGGTTGCAAAAATATTCCCCTTGATGTGCAAAGTATAAGCAAGTGTAAGTTAATCTTTTCATCATTTAATTGTCCATCTTTAGAATGCTACATTGTTTTATTTATCTACACATGAAAAGTTGCATGTTCAGCACTTGGAAAACCTATTTTTTCATATGTCCCCCTTCATGTCACATTTGTTGATCAGCCCAGTAAAATACTATGTATAATTATTATGTGATGATGGTTTGCTGGCTTCTCAACTCGCAAAATTTAGAAACTTGATGTGATAAGAAAGTATGGATTTGTAGGATAACAATAGAAAACATTCTTCATCCAATGCCTTGTTGGTGTGGAAAATTTGAGTCTGAATGTTTTGAATGTTTTGAATATTTTGATGAATTTTTTGTTACTGATTTATGTTTAATCCTTGACCATTCAATATAGGATCTTTTTTTAAATTTTATTTTAGCCTGTATCTTGTTCTTTAAATTTTTGTAATGTGGCCAGTATTTGTTGTGTTTCTATTCTTTTGGGCACCATCGCCTAAATATTCTCTTTCCTTTATTCATATGGACATGTATATGGAAGTACATTCTTGCAAACAAGGACTTCAGAACCATGTAGAAAAAGGTGAGACTGATCTTTCCTTTCAAATCAACAATTGCATGTTAATCCATG
Source organism: Dioscorea cayenensis subsp. rotundata (assembly GCF_009730915.1). NCBI lineage: Eukaryota > Viridiplantae > Streptophyta > Magnoliopsida > Dioscoreales > Dioscoreaceae > Dioscorea > Dioscorea cayenensis. The sequence continues at coordinate 37,452 of NW_024086810.1, forward strand.
TCTTTTGAATGCATCTACGCCCAATTGAGGAGCTTATCTTTCCTGATATTTTTCTCACCCAGTTTGAGGATTTTATTATCACTGATGCTTTTGTTTACCTCTGACAATGTGTGTCATCAAGCCAGCCTGGTCCTGTGGTATGACACTTTTTATGCACTCACTGGGCGCACTTTCTTCACTATCGAAAATTTAAGGTCTAATATGCCAGTTCAGCGAAAATATCTATCCAGGGAATCTAGCTTTCAGGAACATTGATCAACCCACATGCATGATTCTGAATAAATAGATAGTCTCCAGAAGGTTTTAATGAAAATGGATACCGGTGTTATTCAACAAACACAAACTAGTTGAAAATATTTCCTTTTGGCTATCTTATAATTATATATATATATATATTATGGATATTAGTGAGTCACATTTGATTCTCAAGTGTCTTCGGATTTTATGCTTCAGCCAAAATTCTGCTTGATGAACTTGACTGCGTCGCGGAAGATGCCATTCGTGTTATGCGTATGGCTGATGAAAGTATTTCACATTTCTTGGATGAAAGTTCAGGGAATGGGGTAAAGCAGGATGTGCTTTCTTTTGAAGAGGTTTGAGCAGCATTTGCCATTATTCACTTTTTATTTCCTGTTGGTCTCAAGCTCTCAATGTCCTTTTTTATTATGCTGACCATTTAAATGTTCACTCATGAAAGTAGAGAAGCTATATTTCGATTCTAAAATTGTCCATAGCGCTAGATATGAAAAGTAGAGAAGTATTTTCAGGTGTTTGGTTTCACAAAGAATATGGAATTTTTTAGCAAATGAAAGAGAAGACATTAGAAAAAATTTCCTTTTTGTAATGTCAATCATTTGCATTAACTTCAATTTTCTTTTCTTTTCCGTCATACAGGAAGAAACTGAACCGATCTCATTTACAAGACAGTTCAATTTTATATGCCACGATCATGATGGTGATTTACCAAATGCTGAAGCTAGATTATGCTATGCAGGTAAAATGAACTAAATCTATCACTTCTAGACTTGCATCACTCTTATGCTAAAACACATCATCTTCTTCTTTTCGTCGATAATGGTGTAGGAAAATATTGTTAAATCTCTTGATCTCAAAACAACTTCATCAGAGTTGGAAAGCTACTGCCTCATGTGGGATCTCCGGCCATACATTAATGACAGCATAATGCGCCGTGCTTGGAGCTTTGTTGCATGACAAAAGCAGAGTATGGAAATATACTACTGAATGATGATCATTCAATACCAGTGTCATTTGCAGTTGTAGCCTTTCATGAATATAGATTTTCTGTATTGATTCAAAGCTTTTTGATCTTTCAATGATAAAGACTAACAAGATCTCAGTGTAGCATTAAATTGGTATTATATTACAATTGAATTTTCCATCTATGTTTTTGTCAGAAATTTTGAGGCTTGAATGTATTCGTCTCGATAATCATATTTTTCATGATATTTATTTCAATGGTTATACAAAAATTCAAGTTTTGCTTAAAAGTCAGGTAAATAATGTTATTTTAGTAACCGTTTTAAAGTACAACAACAGCTTTCGTAGCTCAGTTGGTTAGAGCACCCGTTTAGTAAGCGGGAGGTCTTGAGTTGCTTTCTCAACGAAAGCAATGCCTATCCGATCTTCACAACAATCTTATCCATTGTCTCACCTGATTTTCCCTAATTCAATGCTTTAAACCCTACAAATCCTTGTTTCTCCTTCAAACTCCTTCCCAATTCTCTTCCTCAATCCATCCAAATTCTCTTTCTCATGGCTTACGCTCTTCCTGATGATGCTCTCTTTCTTGGCCTTGATAGCTCCACTCAGTGAGTATCTCTATCTCTTCCTTCAATTCTGTGATTTTTAATCTTTTGATAGTCATACATTGTATTCTGTGGTCGTGTGATTTTGAATAAATTTTTCATGTGTTTTTGGAGTATTATGCTAGTTTATACTGTGAAGAATGCCATCATGCTTTCAAGTTCTTGTTTTTCTTTCTAGTTATGGTCTAATTTATGCAAATATATTGTTTGTTTGGATGTTAGCAACGCAATTGAACAGTTGCTAGAACAGTTGCTAACCTTTTTGTAGTTTGATATAGTTTTAGTAGTAATAGAATCCTTCACCAAAAAAGGGTTTTTTTTTTTGCCTTCTGGTTTGGTAGCAACCTTTGATGGAATCATCAGAGAAGAAATAGTTTGAAATTCAAGTAATGTGCTTTAGTATAGGTAGTCTGTTTGTTTATGATGAAATACTCAAAATTCCAGTTGGAGAATCTTTCCTTAAGATGAGGATTCATTGGCATTCCCAATGGATCTCTCTGATCTTTTTTTGTCATGGAAGGTGAGCGCTGTGTCTTCTTCTTTTGCTAACAAAATTTTGTGGTCTGATAAACTCTGGAAGGTCTATATGCTATTGTTTGCTTTTATGTTTTTTTTCCTCAGAACACCAACAATTGGTTGAATGTGCTTTTGTTTGTTAACAGGTCATTGAAGGCAACCATCTTAGATGCCAACCTTTCGATCGTCGCTTCAGAGCAAATCAACTTTGATTCTGAACTGCCACACTACAAGACCAAGGATGGTGTCTATAGAGATTCTTCAGATAATAGCAGAATAGTTTCCCCAACCCTGATGTGGGTGGAGGCTTTGGACCTTTTGCTAGAAAAGTTGAAGTCTAAAGTGGACTTTGGAAGGGTTGCTGCTATTTCAGGTAGTGGACAACAACATGGAAGTGTTTACTGGAGGAAGGGTAGCAATGCTATCTTAGCCTCTTTAAACGCGAAAGTGCCTTTAGTGTCACAGCTTGCTGACGCTTTCTCTACAAAGGAGTCACCTATATGGATGGACAGCAGTACTACTGTGCAATGCCGAGAAATTGAGGAAGCTGTGGGGGGTGCACTGGAATTATCAAAGCTTACTGGATCCCGTGCATATGAGAGATTCACAGGGCCCCAAATTCGGAAGCTATTTCAAACACAGGAAGAAATTTATCATAACACTGAGAGGATCTCTCTTGTCAGTTCCTTCATGGCTTCTCTTCTAATTGGAGGGTTATGCTAGTATCGATGAGACTGATGCAGCAGGCATGAATTTGATAGATATTAAGGAGCGTATTTGGTCTAAAGTTGTTTTGGAGGTTTGCCTTTTTAGACTCAACCTGAGCTTTGATGTTTTTAGCTTCTAGATTTTTCTCATTGTAAGCTTTTGTAGGTTACTGCTCCGGGTTTAGAGGAGAAGCTTGGGAAATTGGCACCATCTCACACAGTTGCTGGTCCAATAGCTCCATATTTTGTGGACAAGTAAGTTGGAATTGTCTGTTGAGCACACTGCTTCAGATGTAATGAGCTATGTCAATTTCACTTAATTTTTTTGTTTGTTCATGATTATATATTGCTTCTTATTTCTTAATTTTGAATTTATTGTGTTCTGATTTACGAGTGTCAAACTTTAATTAGTTTCAACTAGATAATTCTCATTGATTCGCATCTCATACTATTTAAATTACTGTCATATTTAGTTATTGAGCACCTTGAAATGTTGCCTATAAGCTTAAAAAGGACAAAAGTTAGCGGACTTTAGGATTTAAATTTTTAGATTAACATAGTTAATGGATTATCATATATTGAATAAATCCTATTCAAACTATGAAACAGAAAACCTAACTTCTATTTAAGTTGGAAACAAAAATAGAAAATTCTTTATAAAAGACCTAGAAAACTCTAGGGATTTTTGCATGAACATGAAAAACTGTGTAACTAATACACTTCTGGAAAAACTATGTTTTCTTATCTACGCCTATGAAACATTTGATCTTTACTTATTCAGTTATGTTCCCCTATTTTTAAAAGGCAGTTTTTAAAGTTGATATAGGCGGTCACAATGGTACCTTTTGCATTTCCCCTCCTTCCCTAACTTTTGTTACTTTCACCATTTGTTTTTCTCTATACTAGGACACTATGCAGGTAATTATGTAACATCATGCACATGTCTTTGATGTGTAGAACTAGCGTCTTTCAACAAGGGGATTTATTTATTTATTTTATTACTAATTATGAGAATAATAACTTTCTGTGGCATCCATGCTGACAGGTTTCAATTTAAGAGCAGCTGCTTGGTTATCCACTGGTCTGGAGACAATCCAAATAGCTTGGCAGGTTGGTAATCAGTGTCAATAAATCTTATCTACATAATCTGCAGCTCCTTTGTTTTACTCTGCTGTATTTTCTTTTGTTTGGTGTTCATATTCAGCCTTTTAAGCTTTCATTTTAACGCATATTCAAACCTTTATTGCTGCATATTTCTTGGCATTCTTAAGATTAAAATGAGTGATGTCCTAAGAGCTGCCTTTTGGATGTTAGCTTTGAATAGATCATTAGATCATTAAATGATATGATCTTATGATCTGATTTTATAGAGCCCTTAACTATCCTAGTTAAAATAGCGATTTTGGCAACCATGATCTACATGACTACAAGTGTTGTTTTCATATTTGTATTTCCTGATTTGACTAGTTGTTTTAGTGGAAGAATGATGTTGATGATAATATATTTTTTGTCTCATGTTCTTGAATGGACCAAGAGCTGGAGTTGTCACTGCAAGACCTGAATGAAAAGGCGTACAAATTATTTTTGGAGTTCATGACAAGGTATGTTATATGATTAAGAACTCTGTAATAATGAATGTTATCATTGTTGTGATTTTTTATTTGGCTTTTTTCGCTTGCAGAACTGAATTTCATTCTATGTCGCTATGGCTATTTTTGTTTGAAATCTTGGAAAATTTTATATTTACTGAAATGTGCACCCCACGCAACAATGACCAAATTGCACGGGGTGCGCATCTACGTGGTTTTTTAAAAACAAAACGGGTCCAGGTATTTTTTTAAATATTTTTTTTAAAACAAAACATATAATGCGGAGCCCATTTGATTTTTAAAATAAAAAATAATATATTTTTTATTTTAGTCCCTCCAAATACTGCAACAATCAAGGGTGTGCGCACAATCGAGAATTAAACACCCGGCTGGGACTCTATGGCATCCTATGCATAAGGGACCCCTATAAGTCGTACATGGTGAACCTTTACTCACCATGCGTTGGGTGAGATTTGAACTAACCTCATGTATGAGCGTGAAAACCTTATCCATTGAGCTAGCCCAATATTGGTTTTAAGATGTTTCTCTTTGCCCACTTATACTTCTTTACATTTATTTTTATCCGTTTATTCTCATTTTTAATAATTTAAAGAAATTAGTATATTTTTTACAATGTTTTTTTTTACAACAATGAGAATGTTGAATTTCATTATAACGATCATGCTTAATAATAATTAAAACAAACTCATGCAATATTGTCAATGGATGAGAACAATTATATTTATTAGGAAGAGTTTGCAACAATTATAATGTTTAGGCTACATTACACTAATGTTGCGCTTGTTGCATTTGTCAAAAATGGACTGATTGAAATGAAAATTGTATTATTTTTTATTAGGCCCTACATTATATAATTTTTAAAATATTTAAAGTAATTCCTGGGCCTCTTTGTTTTTATATGTGCGGCCTGCGCAATTTGGGCATTGTTGTTTTTATATGTGCGGCCTGCGTAAATGAAAAAAAAGTTTGTAATATTTAAAAAAAATAGTCTGTACCCAACCTTTTTTTTGTGTGTGCTTACCTTGTCTTGATGCACGGGTATCTTATTTATGCTGTATGGATTTGCCAAAAGCATAAGCTTTATGGTGCAGATAACTAGAATTTTTTTTTCCTATTTTGTTTAGTTGAATGGCTTCCTTTATTTATTTAATTTTTAATAATTGTGTATATTTGGATGAAGGGAAAAGTGATAAGAAAATATGACAGCAAAAATTATGGAAGTGAAGAGTATGAAATTTTTTTTTTCATTTGTTTGTCTTTTGCGTTGTTAATAAGTTTTGTCATATTAGATCTAGGTTAAAACTTACAATCTTTTATATAGAAAATCAAACAGTTTCAAAATTCAAATCCTTGATGGTTGCTTTGTTGCCATACATTTTGTATGTGCAATTTGTTGGTTTACCCCTTTGGTTTGAGATTTAAGATCTTGGTTGAAAAATAAAAAACCTTGTCAAGGACATTCATATCTTTTGCCACCAACCTGTAAACTGGAAACCTTGTCAATATATTGCCATTGTGCTTGTCGTTGACAAATTATCTATCATGGTTAAATAATATATTTAGTTACTGGCAACCATTTCTTATCAGCTTTCCTCTACACCTCAACTGCATTTCTGCTTTCTTTGAATTTTTCCGCCTACAATACCATCTGATGAATGTCATGTTTGGCTAGGATCAAGAATTCCTTATGCTTGTTATTAGGATATCTAGTGGTGGACATGCATTACTTAAATTGATGATATTTTCTTTGCTCCATTGTATTTTGCAGATTGGAATTGTTTCCCACTTGTGTTCTTATTATGATAATTTAACGAGTTGCCATCACTAAATACCATTTTCTTTTAATTGCTTAATTTTGGCTAAGGGGCTGTTTGGTATGGGGGAAAGTAACAACTTTCCCTGGAAAGTTGAGGTTGTGAAAAGATTTCATATGTTTGGTTGAAAAAAAGACCATGTAAAGTAATGGTCAAATTGTAATTACTTTCTCTTTGACCAATGAAAAGGATTCATAGGGGGAGGGGGTGTGAAACGGATTACATCATGGGTGGGAAAGTAGGAGACATGTAAAATTCCAATTTCACCCTTTTCTAACATTAAAATTCTTATATTTTGTCCATTCTTCTTTTTAAAAACCCTAACTTTAGCAAAGAACTTCTCCACCGCTCTTCTCAAAACCGTGAGCGTCAAGCCAATCTCGGTAGAAAGTCATATAATGTAATAAGAATCTTTTCTTATCGCTTTTGATATTGTTTTTATTGATAATGGATTTTTATTGAAACTCATTGAAAAGAAACATGCACAATACATTTTCTTTAGGTGAGATCTATCCACAAAAAAGATTGCCAAAAATTCATATAGGAAGCGCCATTTCTTGGATAAAGTTCGATGAATCATATTTCTCATAATAGAGAAGAAGAATTAAATATCTACTTTTGTCCTGTATATAAGCAATTTTCTTAATTTATTTATATATAAACCATTGATTAATGTGAAAAATTAAAACATAGTTAAAAATTAAAAATAATTGATATTCATCGAAGGGTAAAATTGAGAATAAAACATAACTTTGCATGGAAAGGTTATTCATAACAAACAAAAAGAAATTCATTTTTGCATGTATTTCAATTGCAATTTTCGAGGTTCATACCAAACACTGTGATTGCTACTTTGCAGAAAAGTAAATCGGAGAAACGAATGCAGTGGAAATACTGCGAGGGAAAGCAAGCTTTCCATGCAAAGTACCAAACGGGCCCTAAGTGCTATTTCTTTTCTTGCCTTCTTTGACTCATGGATGAATATCTGCGGTGAGAAGTCTCGCACGCTTGGAGGGAGTTGGCCAATGTAGGTCAATCGCTTTCCTTCCTGAATTCTCATCAGCAGCTAGTGACTGTTTTGTTTCATTTATCTTTTTATGGTATGGCTATAAGTTTTCTAGAAATAATAACTACCTAAAAAGTTCTGGTAGTAAACATTTAGTGTTAGTGAACTTTCATATCCACCAATGTTCTACACAAGCCCAATCGAGGAGGATAACACTTTTAAATTGCTTTCCCAAGACTGATCTCGAGAGTGCACATATTCTTTTTATGTTCATTCAGGCCTTTCCTTAGGGTGGTTTTTGAAACTTTTTAGGCACGGCCTACATTCAACTTGTTTATCATGGAGCGGTTATTTGTGATTATTGAAAGTTATAGGATCTTGTGGTAAGCTTTCATTGCAGCATGTAAGGTCTGGAAAATTATATTTCATTAAATTTCATTCAGAATGAGATATTTGATGCCTTCAACTTTTCTTTCTTGGCAGAGATGTTGAGAAGGCCTTCTTCATTGAAACTCTCAAGTTAGTCACCAGCATAACTAAGAGTTAATCAAACTGACAGGAATGAAGGCGTGAGTATTAAAAAGCTGGTTGCA